>NC_143027.1:10987500-11145000 GCF_057628025.1 Oncorhynchus mykiss | reverse complement strand
TGGGCTTTGTACTGGGCTCTGTGCAGGGCTTTGTACTGAGCTGTGTGCAGGGCTTTGTACTGGGCTCTGTGCAGGGCTTTGTACTGGGCTCTGTGCAGGGCTTTGTACTGGGCTCTGTGCAGGGCTTTGTACTGGGCTGTGTGCAGGGCTTTGTACTGGGCTCTGTGCAGGGCTTTGTACTGGGCTGTGTGCAGGGCTTTGTACAGGGCTGTGTGCAGGGCTTTGTACTGGGCAATTTGTACTGGGCTGTGTGCAGGGCTTTGTACTGTGCTGTGTGCAGGGCTTTGTACTGGGCTGTGTGCAGGGCTTTGTACTGGGCTCTGTGCAGGGCTTTGTACTGGGCTGTGTGCAGGGCTTTGTACAGGGCTGTGTGCAGGGCTTTGTACTGGGCTGTGTGCAGGGCTTTGTACTGGGCTGTGTGCAGGGCTTTGTACTGGGCTCTGTGCAGGGCTTTGTACTGGGCTCTGTGCAGTGCTTTGTACTGGGCTCTGTGCAGGGCTTTGTACTGGGCTCTGTGCAGTGCTTTGTACTGGGCTCTGTGCAGGGCTTTGTACCTGGGCTCTGTGCAGGGCTTTGTACTGGGCTTTGTACTGGGCTCTGTGCAGGGCTTTGTACTAGGCTCTGTGCAGGGCTTTGTACCTGGTCTCTGTGCAGGGCTTTGTACTGAGCTGTGTGCAGGGCTTTGTACTGGGCTCTGTGCAGTGCTTTGTACTGGGCTCTGTGCAGTGCTTTGTACTGGGCTCTGTGCAGGGCTTTGTACCTGGGCTCTGTGCAGGGCTTTGTACCTGGGCTCTGTGCAGGGCTTTGTACTGGGCTCTGTGCAGTGCTTTGTACTGGGCTCTGTGCAGGGCTTTGTACCTGGGCTCTGTGCAGGGCTTTGTACTGGGCTTTGTACTGGGCTCTGTGCAGGGCTTTGTACCTGGTCTCTGTGCAGGGCTTTGTACTGAGCTGTGTGCAGGGCTTTGTACTGGGCTGTGTGCAGGGCTTTGTACTGGGCTGTGTGCAGGGCTTTGTACTGAGCTGTGTGCAGGGCTTTGTACTGGGCTGTGTGCAGGGCTTTGTACTGGGCTCTGTGCAGGGGAATGGAGTGGGTGGTTGGCGCATGGTGGTGATGTGCTGCCAGACTAGTTTGCCTAAAGCTCATTAAGTAGCCTGGCTAGGGGAGGTCTGAGGGCTGGGGCTATATCGAATTAATTTTATTAATTCAAATGTGTTTTTTTGTGATATTCGTGATAGTGCCGGTATCGCAAGAATCAAGCTTTATGTTCGCTTGTTCTCATGTTGTATTTATGGTCTCGTCTCCTTCCCTCCTTTGTGCTGTGTGCACCTTCCCATTTACACCAGAGATGTGTATATAATGAAGAGATGCTCATGTCTCCTCCCTAACATTGGGAGTTGCTGTTCCAAAGACTGGAAAGCAGGCGACAAGCTTAGGTTCAAAATAAGCCTATAGAAACGCATTGGCCTTATTTTGGACTGATTTTTAGCGAGAGTTAAACCTATCGCTTTGCCTCTTCCTCTATGGTTTACACACCAAGCCCCTCCCCCTGCCTCTCACGCCAACAAAGTTGAAAGATCACATCTTCCTCTCCGACGAGCGGTTTCAACTCACAATTTGCATTTGAGGTTTGGTCCAATAGAATTGGACACCGAAACACGTTGGACACCGAAACACGTTGAGGCATTTATTTTACTGTAATAAAGGAGAAGTTCACTTTTCTAACAAGACCTTTTGTATGTCTCAACTACTCAAAGTGCGTGCAGAAAAGACACTACTAAAGCCAGAGTGAACTTTGCTTCCGGAACACAAATGTCCAGTTTGTCAAGAGCAGCATTGGGGTACTACGTACCACTAGCAGCATTGGGGTACTACGTACCACTAGCAGCATTGGGGTACTACGTACCACTAGCAGCATTGGGGTACTACGTACCACTAGCAGCATTGGGGTACTACGTACCACTAGCAGCATTGGGGTACTACGTACCACTAGCAGCATTGGGGTACTACGTACCACTAGCAGCATTGGGGTACTACGTACCACTAGCAGCATTGGGGTACAACGTACCACTAGCAGCATTGGGGTACTACGTACCACTAGCAGCATTGGGGTACTACGTACCACTAGCAGCATTGGGGTACAACGTACCACTAGCAGCATTGGGGTACAACGTACCACTAGCAGCATTGGGGTACTACGTACCACTAGCAGCATTGGGGTACTACGTACCACTAGCAGCATTGGGGTACTACGTACCACTAGCAGCATTGGGGTACTACGTACCACTAGCAGCATTGGGGTACTACGTACCACTAGCAGCATTGGGGTACTACGTACCACTAGCAGCATTGGGGTACTACGTACCACTAGCAGCATTGGGGTACTACGTACCACTAGCAGCATTGGGGTACAACGTACCACTAGCAGCATTGGGGTACTACGTACCACTAGCAGCATTGGGGTACTACGTACCACTAGCAGCATTGGGGTACTACGTACCACTAGCAGCATTGGGGTACTACGTACCACTAGCAGCATTGGGGTACTACGTACCACTAGCAGCATTGGGGTACAACGTACCACTAGCAGCATTGGGGTACTACGTACCACTAGCAGCATTTCAGCCAAGACTGTTATACTAGCTGTCTAGTCTGTGTTTTATATATATGCATAAAACACCATTTTATATAAGGAATTGGCAACTTGTTCTCATTCTGAGAAATAATATATGATTTCAACATCTGAACAAAGTGGAAAGGCTAACATGCTGTTCAAACCGCTGAAGACAGACAGAAGGGTGTGTGCAGAAGTATTCAACTGTTCAACCTTGTCAGCTACTGTAGCAAATAGATCCAAGTTGGCTACACTAGAAATATAAAGATTAGCTGGCTAATGGCTAGCACGTGGGCTTGAGAGATGGTTGATGAGACCAGTGTTATTTCCTATAGCCCAATGCCTGCTACAATAAGTCAGTCATTTATTAGTGAATGTACATTATACATGGTTCTGGTTAAATTTGTAACAAAAAATGGCATTTTCATAGAAAGCAGGTTAAACTATTTTGATAAAATTAATTATGACACAACTCTGTGTTGTCTGTTCACACTGCTTTGCTTTATCTTGACCAGGTCGCAGTTGTAAATGAGAACTTGTTCTCAACTAGCCTACCTGGTTAAATAAAGGTGAAATTCAATTTAAATAAATTGTGAGTCTTATTGTTGTGGAAGCGTCATATTTAACTTAAGTATAACTTCACAAGCCCTGAATGAATTTGATTGTTGCTGACTGTTTGAAATGCGGTGTATTTGACCTTTAACTGAACAACGCTTATTTAGAGAATTTCTTTAAAATTATTTATTCAGATCCCCAAACTTTTTCCATATTTTGTTACATTGAGCCTTTTTCTGGAGTGAATTTAATAGATTTTTCTCATAAATCTTCACACAATTCCCCGCTACGATAAAGCGAAAACAGGTTATTAGAAATGTTGGCAAATGTATTAAAAATAAAAACAGAAATGCCTTAATTACCACGGTACATAAGTATTCAGTCCCTTTGCTATACGACTCGACATTGAGCTCAGATGCATCCTGTTTCCGTTGATCATCCTTGAGATGTTTCTACAACTTGATTGGAGTCCACCTGTGGTACATTCAATTGATTGGACATGATTTGAAAAGGAAGTCATCTGTCTATACAAGGTCCCACAGTTGACTGTGCATGTCAGAGCAAAAACCAAGCCATGAGGTTGAAGGAATTGTCCGTAGAGTTCAGAGACAGGATTGTGTTGAGGCACAGATCTTGGGAAGAGTACCAAACCATTTCTGCAGCATTGAAGGTCCCCAAGAATACAGTGGCCTCCATCATTCTTAAATTGAAGAACTTTGGAACCACCAAGACTCTCAGCCAAACTGAGAAATCAGGGGAGAAGGGCCTTGGTCAGTTAGGTAACCAAGAACTCGATGGTCACTCTGACACAGCTCCAGTTCCTCTGTGGAGGTAGGATAACCTTCCAGAAGGACAACCATCTCTGCAGCACTCCACCAATCAGACCTTTATGGTAGATTGTGGCCAGACAGGAAGTCACGAATCAGGAAAAGGCACATGACAGCCCGCTTGGAGTTTGCCAAAAGGCACCTAAAGACTCTCCGACTATGGTAAAAAAATATTCTCTGGTCTGATGAAACCAAGATTGAACTCTTTGGCCTGAATGCCAAGCATCACATCTGGAGGAAACCAGGCACCGCTCATCACCTGGCCAATACCATCCCTATGGTGAAGCATGGTGGTGGCAGGGACTGGGAAACTAGTCAGGATCGAGGGAAAGATGAACAGAGCAAAGTACAGAGTGATCCTTGATGAAAACGTGCTCCAGAGCGCTCAGGACCTCAGACTGGGGCAATGGTTCACCTTCTAACAGGACAACAACCCTAGCACACAGCCAAGACAATGCAGGAGTGGCTTCGGGACAAGTCTCTGAATGTCCTTGAGTGGCCCAGCCAGAGCCCAAACTTGAACCCGATTGAACATCTCTGGAGAGACCTGGAAATAGCTGAAAATGTCAAAGGGTTTGAATACTTTCCGAATGCACTGTATATCATGAATCGCCATTAAGTTTGAAGAAAAAATTTAGATATGATTTGATCTGATCTGATTGCGTAATCACCACGAGAGGACTCTGATTGCGTAATCACCACGAGAGGACTCTGATTGCGTAATCACCACGAGAGGACTCTGATTGCGTAATCACCACGAGAGGACTCTGATTGCGTAATCACCACAAGAGGACTCTGATTGCGTAATCACCACGAGAGGACTCTGATTGCGTAATCACCACGAGAGGACTCTGATTGTACCTCGGCTGGCTCTGCGAGGAATCGTACAATACCGAGAGGCAGGCACGACAAAAAGCCCAAGCCCTCAATGACAGTCTTTTCATACAATGTTTAGAGTTTGTTTTTCTGCTTCATTGTGTTGATCTGACAAACTGCATTTAGTTGTGGGTGGAGAAGGGCTGTTCACATCCTTCCATTTTGTTTTTAGAGAGAGAGAGCGCGAGAGACAGAGAGCATGTTTTTGCTCCTTGTCGCAGATATTTGTGACTCATTGGAGTTTCCCAATGCACTAGCAGTCTGTCTTCAGATGGCAAATTTTAGCAACACATGAATGAATGACTGCTGTGCTCAGCTGGACTGTAGCATTTGTATCAGACTGTACTGTCTCTACTGACTCACTGTGTTCAGTGTGAATCAGACTGTACTGTCTCTACTGACTCACTGTGTTCAGTGTGAATCAGACTGTACTGTCTCTACTGACTTACTGTGTTCAGTGTGAATCAGAATGTACGGTCTCTACTGACTCACTATGTTCAGTGTGAATCAGACTGTACTGTCTCTACTGACTCACTGTGTTCAGTGTGAATCAGAATGTACGGTCTCTACTGACTCACTATGTTCAGTGTGAATCAGACTGTACTGTCTCTACTGACTCACTGTGTTCAGTGTGAATCAGAATGTACGGTCTCTACTGACTCACTGTGTTCAGTGTGAATCAGACTGTACAGTCTCTACTGACTCACTGTGTTCAGTGTGAATCAGACTGTACGGTCTCTACTGACTCACTGTGTTCAGTGTGCAACTGGATAGAGAACAAAGCAGCTTCGCTGTGGCTTTCTCCTCGAGGGGAAAAAAGTGATGAAATGGTGTTGCGTCTCCACTTGTGCATATAATCAGCTGGAAGGCTTTTAACAAAACTCTGCCATTAGCAACTTGCTGTGTTTCTTCACAGCCCAATAAAGACTGGGACTGCAGAGGCTTTCCTTTTAAATCACTCTGTTTTACTATTGTGTGTGTTTTGCCGACCGAGGCAGGCCAGTTGCCACAGAGTGTATACTTGAGAGGACACCAGAGTTTGTAAATCAACCCCCCCCCCCCTTGTCCTTGGCTACACCAACGCTCCTCCCATCTCTCTACCAGCCCTGTTCCATCAACACGGCTGGAGAACTCTCAGCACACGCAGACACACACACTGCTTTTTACTCAACAGAATTTATCCTTTCAATGTCAGTTCACAGGTCTCGGGATATCTGAAGGAATGATATATATACAGTGCCTTGCGAAAGTATTCGGCCCCCTTGAACTTTGCGATCTTTTGCCACATTTCAGGCTTCAAACATAAAGATATAAAACTGTATTTTTTTGTGAAGAATCAACAAGTGGGACACAATCATGAAGTGGAACGACATTTATTGGATATTTCAAACTTTTTTAACAAATCAAAAACTGAAAAATTGGGCGTGCAAAATTATTCAGCCTCTTTACTTTCAGTGCAGCAAACTCTCTCCAGAAGTTCAGTGAGGATCTCTGAATGATCCAATGTTGACCTAAATGACTAATGATGATAAATATAATCCACCTGTGTGTAATCAAGTCTCCGTATAAATGCACCTGCACTGTGATAGTCTCAGAGGTCCGTTAAAAGCGCAGAGAGCATCATGAAGAACAAGGAACACACCAGGCAGGTCCGAGATACTGTTGTGAAGAAGTTTAAAGCCGGATTTGGATACAAAAAGATTTCCCAAGCGTTAAACATCCCAAGGAGCACTGTGCAAGCGATAATATTGAAATGGAAGGAGTATCAGACCACTGCAAATCTACCAAGACCTGGCCGTCCCTCTAAACTTTCAGCTCATACAAGGAGAAGACTGATCAGAGATGCAGCCAAGAGGCCCATGATCACTCTGGATGAACTGCAGAGATCTACAGCTGAGGTGGGAGACTCTGTCCATAGGACAACAATCAGTCGTATATTGCACAAATCTGGCCTTTATGGAAGAGTGGCAAGAAGAAAGACATTTCTTAAAGATATCCATAAAAAGTGTTGTTAAAAGTTTGCCACAAGCCACCTGGGAGACACACCAAACATGTAGAAGAAGGTGCTCTGGTCAGATGAAACCAAAATTGAACTTTTTGGCAACAATGCAAAACGTTATGTTTGGCGTAAAAGCAACACAGCTCATCACCCTGAACACACCATACCCACTGTCAAACATGGTGGTGGCAGCATCATGGTTTGGGCCTGCTTTTCTTCAGCAGGGACAGGGAAGATGGTTAAAATTGAAGGGAAGATGGATGGAGCCAAATACAGGACCATTCTGGAAGAAAACCTGATGGAGTCTGCAAAAGACCTGAGACTGGGACGGAGATTTGTCTTCCAACAAGACAATGATCCAAAACATAAAGCAAAATCTACAATGGAATGGTTCAAAAATAAACATATCCAGGTGTTAGAATGGCCAAGTCAAAGTACAGACCTGAATCCAATCGAGAATCTGTGGAAAGAACTGAAAACTGCTGTTCACAAATGCTCTCCATCCAACCTCACTGAGCTCGAGCTGTTTTGCAAGAGGAATGGGAAAAAATTTCAGTCTCTCAATGTGCAAAACTGATAGAGACATACCCCAAGCGACTTACAGCTGTAATCGCAGCAAAAGGTGGCGCTACAAAGTATTAACTTAAGGGGGCTGAATAATTTTGCACGCCCAATTGTTCAGTTTTTGATTTGTTAAAAAAGTTTGAAATATCCAATAAATGTCATTCCACTTCATGATTGTGTCCCACTTGTTGTTGATTCTTCACAAAAAAATACAGTTTTATATCTTTATGTTTGAAGCCTGAAATGTGGCAAAAGGTCGCAAAGTTCAAGGGGGCCGAATACTTTCGCAAGGCACTGTATGTACAAGTGATTATTTTGAAAAGCTCAGTGTTCTTCTGGTTTTTATTACTGTGTCCATTTAATGTGTTGATGGAATGATTAGTGTTATTTCTGCTTAAGTAATGATGGAACTCTACTCCCCATCAAGTAACTAATGAAAGCAGGTAAAACTACAACTTATTGAACAACGCAGACTGTGAAATGGCAGACAGGAACACACACACACACACGTACATTATAATATTGGTGTACGGTGGTGTTATAGCTGTTGTATTGTAGATATGTAGTGGAGTAATAATGTTCTATGATGGATTGTTTTATTTAGATTTGTTGGTGTGATGTGTTTGGACCCCAGGAAGAGTAGCTAATGGGGGATCCCTAATAAATACACATGCTAAATGGGATCAGACATGACGCGTTAGCACTCTGTTCCTCCGTCCCAATAGGCCCTTTCTGTCTCCATCTGTTTTCCTCTGTTGATGGAATAACATTAATACATCCAATTCCCATTTACACCTCCAAAGTTATTGCATATGCTTTGCTCCTTGTAATTAGATTCCCCTGCTCAGGGTAGATTTGTATCAAACACGGTAAGGAAATTGCTTTACTTTTTTGGGCTGTCGACTCGGTTAATTTCCTATGTCTACTCCGATTGTGTTTAGTTAGTCAAACATTTGACGTCGAATCTGAAGAGCAGCTCCGTCTTGTCGAGGTTCAGCTTGAGGTGGTGGGCCGACATCCAAGCTGAGGTATCTGCCAGGCCGGGTGTCAGAAGGGGGAATGATGGTTCAGGGTGTCCAAGGCAGCAGATCCATCTAGGAGAATGAAAACAGGAGAGAGAGTCAGCTGTGGCAGTGCAGAAAGCATCCGTGACACCGAGAAGAGCAGTCTTCGTTGAGTGAGCCACCTTGAAGCGTGACTGGTTAGGGTCAAGAAGATTGTTCTGAGAGAGCTAGCGAGAGAGTTAGTCAGAGACCTCACACTCAAGTGTTTTTGAAAGAAAAGAAAGAAGGGATACTGGTCTGTAGTTTTTGACATACGAGGGTCAAGTGTTGGTTTCTTGAGGAGGGGAGCGACTAGGGCACATTTTGAAGTCAGAGGGGACGCAGCCAGTGGTCAGGGATGAGTTGATGAGGAAGTGAGGAATGGGACGCAGCCAGTGGTCAGGGATGAGTTGATGAGGAAGTGAGGAATGGGACGCAGCCAGTGGTCAGGGATGAGTTGATGAGGGAAGTGAGGAATGGGACGCAGCCAGTGGTCAGGGATGAGTTGATGAGGGAAGTGAGGAATGGGACGCAGCCAGTGGTCAGCAGGATTTCATCTGGAGAGAGAGAGAGAGGGGAGAAAGAGGTCCTGTAAGTCACTTTGGATAAAAGTATTTGCTAAACATGGCCATGTTGCATAAGAGAGGCAGTGTTGTGTGACCAGGAACAGGTGGCTATCTCTCCTTGGTGCCATTGCTTTGTGTACCACCTCCCCACTGTGTGCTGTAGAGACTGAGGCTGCTTCCTGTTCTGGTTAAAGTCTCCAGTTGTACTGAGGCTGCTTCCTGTTCTGGTTAAAGTCTCCAGTTGGACTGAGGCTGCTTCCTGTTCTGGTTAAAGTCTCCAGTTGGACTGAGGCTGCTTCCTGTTCTGGTTTAAGTCTCCAGTTGTACTGAGGCTGCTTCCTGTTCTGGTTAAAGTCTCCAGTTGGACTGAGGCTGCTGCCTGTTCTGGTTAAAGTCTCCAGTTGGACTGAGGCTGCTTCCTGTTCTGGTTAAAGTCTCCAGTTGGACTGAGGCTGCTTCCTGTTCTGGTTCTTACAGAGCGGTCGGGAAATAATTAGACAAAGCTCCAGGAACTTACGATGCCTCTTCAAAATGTCCCTGCAGTTAACCAGCTACATTGGTGTCATATTTTTACAGTTTTTTGTCTTTCTCTCTCCCTCTTTCTCTCGGTTCGCAGACCATCCATCCCAGCCGGGCAACAAGCCAAAACAGTACCAGCACAAGAGACAGAAGGCCGGCTCGGTCTCTCATCGAGGACCAATACAGCCGTATGGCGGCAGAACACTCCACTTCCAGCGATGAGAGCCACTGCCCAGCCCCAGCCCTGTCGTCCAGTGGCCCCGGGGGAGGCAGGGACCATGCAGGACCCCCGAGGAGACCAGAAGGGGCTCTGATCTCATCAGAGGTAGGGGCTCTCAGGAGAATCGACTACCCAGCCAGCCAGATCCCCCGGGCGGTGGGGGTGGGGGCTGCGGTGTGGGGCAGCAGCTCCAGCCTCCAGAGCCGAGGCAGTCCCTGCCGCAGCAGCCTCTCCTCAGACAGTGAGAGAGCCCCGGTACCTATCCCTTGCCAGCCTTCTCTCTCCACCTCATCTTCCTCTTCCTCCTTCACGGGCCGCCTGGGCCAGCCTCCCAGAGGCCCCCTTTCCCTGCACATGTACAGCCGCAAGAACGTCTTCCTGCAGCACTCACTTCACACTGCCGAACTGCAGGCCCTGGCCCAACACGACGGCTAAGGCACTGGGGTCGTGCGCACACACACACACACACACACACACACACACGCACACAACCACTCAGACGTAAACACACACATACACACACCTTTCACTTTCCCCATATCCCCTAAAACATATAATATAATGGACACATCACCATCTGAATCATGGAAGTGAAAGTCATCTCCGGAATTCACCTAACAACCAGTGTCCTCAACCCTCAAAACTTCCAATCAACTTGACTTTAGCTCAATTCCTACCCATTTCTTACATTTCATTCATCTCTACCCTAGCTGTCTGTCCTTCCCATCCCTGAGCAGAGTATGCTGTAACAGACACTATCCTGTACCCACCGTCTCGATCACAGTTACACGATCATCCAAGCATACCTCTAGACTCACAGAACCTCGGAAGGTACATGTCTGTGTGGTACTGTGCATTTGACCACTTTGACATTATTAAAAGGTTGATAGATGTGCTCACTTGAACACACACACCAGTCTGCCAGTCTGCCCGCCAGTCAGTCTGCCAGTCTGCCCGCCAGCCAGTCTGCCAGTCAGTCAGCCAGTGTTCACATGGCACTCATCAGTCTAACACCTTAGATCAGCACTAAATGATGAGCGTTGGCTGACAGCTGCTTATGCCCACACACACACTGCTATTACACCCTAACATGGAGCCACTCCACTCCCCTCTCAGCTCTAACACTACAGGGAATTAACTCATGTGAACGTTACAGTTTTGTCAGCTTAGCTGAACATGGCCAATCCATGCTGCTCATTGCACTGACAATGTGACTGACATCCTTCTCATATTTGCCAAATCCTGTCAAAGATCCCAACTCAGACAGTCAGTCCCATTTAAGGGAGTTTCATTCATTAACCTTTTAATAATTGCATGCTTTTTAAGATTATGTACACATTTAAGTGGGGGGGGGGGGGGGGGGCTTTTGTACAGTGAAAGTGGGTGTCTTTAATAAGAACCGATGTCTGTCTACACCTGACACTTTTATATGTTATCATAAACTGGGACGATTCACCAGGGAAGGTACTCATAAAGCATCTGAGTGCTGATCTAAGATCAGTTTTGTCTTTTAGATAAATAATGAATTAGATGATGTTTTATAGGAGCTACCTGATCCTAGATCAGCACTCCTGCTCTTATAGGCTGTATAATGTCTCGTGTGAGAATAGAACCCTATCCTTGAACTGTCATTTATTTAAGGCAATAGGTCTTGTTCAAGGCATAGCGTTTCATATTCGGAGAACACCCATTGTGATAACAATGTTGATGGTACATGAGAATGCACATCTTTGAACTGTAAGATGGGTTTACAAAAAAATGGTCATGAGCTGTAATGATAATTAGACACGCAATGATTTTTGTAACAATGTACATGACTGCCATGCAACTGGACTCAACGCTACAGTACATAGTGGTGTACAGTATAGAGGCTGCTGGGAGACCGTGTCTGGTGTCTGTTCTCTTTGGAAACAACAGAAAGTGGTCTAGTTGGAGTCCAGTCTAGTTGGAGCAGAAGCAAGGACTCATCGAGGTGAAGGACATCTTGAAGAAATGCAGCTTTACTCTCCCCCGGTCCATCTCCTCTCCCTCAGGATTACTGCTCCACTTTCTCTCTCCCTCTACCCCTCTCTCCTCTTTCTCTCTACCTCTCTCTCCTCTCTCCTCTTTCTCTCTACCTCTACCCCTCTCTCCTCTACCTCTCTCTCCTCTCTCCTCTTTCTCTCTCCCTCTGCCTCTCTCTCCTCTTTCTCTCTACCTCTCTCTCCTTTCTCTCTCCCTCTACCTCTCTCTCCTCTCTCCTCTTTCTCTCTACCTCTACCCCTCTCTCCTCTTTCTCTCTACCTCTACCCCTCTCTCCTCTTTCTCTCTCCCTCTACCTCTCTCTTCTCTTTCTCTCTCCCTCTACCTCTCTCTCCTCTTTCTCTCTCCCTCTGCCTCTCTCTCCTCTCTCCTCTTTCTCTCTCCCTCTCTCCTCTTTCTCTCTACCTCTCTCTCCTCTCTCCTCTTTCTCTCTCCCTCTCTCCTCTTTCTCTCTCCCTCTACCTCTCTCTCCTCTCTCCTCTTTCTCTCTACCTCTACCCCTCTCTCCTCTTTCTCTCTCCCTCTGCCTCTCTCTCCTCTTTCTCTCTCCCTCTACCTCTCTCTCCTCTCTCCTCTTTCTCTCTCCTCTCTCCTCTTTCTCTCTCCCTCCTCTTTCTCTCTCCCTCTCAGCCTACTTACACTAGCCCAGCATTGTCACACCTAGAGAGAGTGAAAGAGAGAGCGGCTTGGAGGAGGGAATGTCTTCAGTGCTCTCTCTATCCTGTGTTTAGCGGGGCTCTCTGTATCCCATGACGACAATGATGGGCTAGTACATGAGGTGTCAAACTCATTCCACAGAGGGCCGTGTGTCTGCGAGTTTTCACTCCACCCTTGTACTTGATTGATGAATTAAGGTCACTAATTAGTAAGGAACTCCCCTCAGCTGGATGTCTACGGCTTAATTGAAAAGAAAAAACAAAAACCTGCAGACACTCTTCCCTCATGGAATGAGTTTGACACCCCTGGGCTAGTGGAAGCAGCAGGCTGCATTTACCCACGATGACTTTCTGCCAAACACAGCCAGCCCACCAGCCAGGATCCCCCTCCCCCAGCCCCACAGCTTGTATCCCCACAGCCAGCCACCCAACCTGTATCCCATCAGCCTGTATCCCTCCAGCCAGCCCGTCAGCCTGTATCCCTCCAGCCAGCCCGTCAGCCTGTATCCCCCCAGCCTGTATCCCCTCAGCCTGTATCCCCCCAGCCAGCCCGTCAGCCTGTATCCCTCCAGCCAGCCCATCAGCCTCTATCCCGTCAGCCTGTATCCCCTCAGCCAGCCCGTCAGCTTGTATCCCCTCAGCCTGTATCCCCTCAGCCTGTATCCCCTCGGCCTGTATCCCCCCAGCCAGCCCACCAGCCTGTATCCCTCCAGCCAGCCCATCAGCCTGTTTCTCCACAGCCAGCCCATCAGCCTGTTTCTCCACAGCCAGCCCATCAGCCTGTTTCTCCACAGCCAGCCCATCAGCCTGTTTCTCCACAGCCAGCCCATCAGCCTGTTTCTCCACAGCCAGCCCATCAGCCTGTATTTCCACAGCCAGCCCATCAGCCTGTATCCCCCCAGCCAGCCCACCAGCCTGTATCTCCACAGCCAACCCCCAGGCCTCCCAGTCTGTATCCCCCCAGCCAGCCCGCCAGCCTGTATCCCCCCCAGCCAGCCCACCAGCCTGTATCCCCCCAGCCAGCCCATCAGCCTGTATCCCTCCAGCCAGCCCATCAGCCTGTATCCCTCCAGCCAGCCCATCAGCCTGTATCCCCCCAGCCAGCCCATCAGCCTGTATCCCCCCAGCCAGCCCATCAGCCTGTATTCCCTCCAGCCAGCCCGTCAGCCTGTATCCCTCCAGCCAGCCCGTCAGCCTGTATCCCCCCAGCCTGTATCCCCTCAGCCTGTATCCCCCCAGCCAGCCCGTCAGCCTGTATCCCTCCAGCCAGCCCATCAGCCTGTATCCCGTCAGCCTGTATCCCCTCAGCCTGTATCCCCTCAGCCTGTATCCCCCCAGCTAGACCACCAGCCTGTATCTCCACAGCCAACCCCCAGGCCTCCCAGTCTGTATCCCCCCAGCCAGCCCATCAGCCTGTATCCCTCCAGACAGCCCATCAGCCTGTATCCCTCCAGACAGCCCATCAGCCTGTATCCCTCCAGACAGCCCATCAGCCTGTATCCCTCCAGACAGCCCATCAGCCTGTATCCCTCCAGACAGCCCATCAGCCTGTATCCCTCCAGACAGCCCATCAGCCTGTATCCCTCCAGACAGCCCATCAGCCTGTATCCCTCCAGACAGCCCATCAGCCTGTATCCCTCCATACAGCCCATCAGCCTGTATCCCTCCAGACAGCCCATCAGCCTGTATCCCTCCAGACAGCCCATCAGCCTGTATCCCTCCAGACAGCCCATCAGCCTGTATCCCTCCAGACAGCCCATCAGCCTGTTTCTCCACAGCCAGCCCATCAGCCTGTATCCCTCCAGCCAGCCCGTCAGCCTGTATCCCTCCAGCCAGCCCATCAGCCTGTATCCCGTCAGCCTGTATCCCCTCAGCCAGCCCGTCAGCCTGTATCCCCTCAGCCTGTATCCCCTCAGCCTGTATCCCCTCAGCCTGTATCCCCTCAGCCTGTATCCCCCCAGCTAGACCACCAGCCTGTATCCCCCCAGCCAGCCCACCAGCCTGTATCCCCCCAGCCAGCCCATCAGCCTGTATCCCTCCAGACAGCCCATCAGCCTGTATCCCTCCAGACAGCCCATCAGCCTGTATCCCTCCAGACAGCCCATCAGCCTGTTTCTCCACAGCCAGCCCATCAGCCTGTATCCCTCCAGCCAGCCCGTCAGCCTGTATCCCTCCAGCCAGCCCATCAGCCTGTATCCCGTCAGCCTGTATCCCCTCAGCCAGCCCGTCAGCCTGTATCCCCTCAGCCTGTATCCCCTCAGCCTGTATCCCCCCAGCTAGACCACCACCCTGTATCCCCCCAGCCAGCCCACCAGCCTGTATCCCCCCAGCCAGCCCATCAGCCTGTATCCCTCCAGACAGCCCATCAGCCTGTATCCCTCCAGACAGCCCATCAGCCTGTATCCCTCCAGACAGCCCATCAGCCTGTATCCCTCCAGACAGCCCATCAGCCTGTATCCCTCCAGACAGCCCATCAGCCTGTATCCCTCCAGACAGCCCATCAGCCTGTATCCCCCCCAGCCTGTATCCCTCCAGACAGCCCATCAGCCTGTATCCCTCCAGACAGCCCATCAGCCTGTATCCCTCCAGACAGCCCATCAGCCTGTATCCCTCCAGACAGCCCATCAGCCTGTATCCCTCCAGACAGCCCATCAGCCTGTATCCCTCCAGACAGCCCATCAGCCTGTATCCCTCCAGACAGCCCGTCAGCCTGTATCCCTCCAGCCAGCCTGTCAGCCTGTATCCCTCCAGCCAGCCCGTCAGCCTGTATCCCCCCAGCCTGTATCCCCTCAGCCTGTATCCCCCCAGCCAGCCCGTCAGCCTGTATCCCTCCAGCCAGCCCATCAGCCTCTATCCCGTCAGCCTGTATCCCCTCAGCCAGCCCGTCAGCTTGTATCCCCTCAGCCTGTATCCCCTCAGCCTGTATCCCCTCGGCCTGTATCCCCCCAGCCAGCCCACCAGCCTGTATCCCTCCAGCCAGCCCATCAGCCTGTTTCTCCACAGCCAGCCCATCAGCCTGTTTCTCCACAGCCAGCCCATCAGCCTGTTTCTCCACAGCCAGCCCATCAGCCTGTTTCTCCACAGCCAGCCCATCAGCCTGTATTTCCACAGCCAGCCCATCAGCCTGTATCCCCCCAGCCAGCCCACCAGCCTGTATCTCCACAGCCAACCCCCAGGCCTCCCAGTCTGTATCCCCCCAGCCAGCCCGCCAGCCTGTATCCCCCCCAGCCAGCCCACCAGCCTGTATCCCCCCAGCCAGCCCATCAGCCTGTATCCCTCCAGCCAGCCCATCAGCCTGTATCCCTCCAGCCAGCCCATCAGCCTGTATCCCCCCAGCCAGCCCATCAGCCTGTATCCCCCCAGCCAGCCCATCAGCCTGTATTCCCTCCAGCCAGCCCGTCAGCCTGTATCCCTCCAGCCAGCCCGTCAGCCTGTATCCCCCCAGCCTGTATCCCCTCAGCCTGTATCCCCCCAGCCAGCCCGTCAGCCTGTATCCCTCCAGCCAGCCCATCAGCCTGTATCCCGTCAGCCTGTATCCCCTCAGCCTGTATCCCCTCAGCCTGTATCCCCCCAGCTAGACCACCAGCCTGTATCTCCACAGCCAACCCCCAGGCCTCCCAGTCTGTATCCCCCCAGCCAGCCCATCAGCCTGTATCCCTCCAGACAGCCCATCAGCCTGTATCCCTCCAGACAGCCCATCAGCCTGTATCCCTCCAGACAGCCCATCAGCCTGTATCCCTCCAGACAGCCCATCAGCCTGTATCCCTCCAGACAGCCCATCAGCCTGTATCCCTCCAGACAGCCCATCAGCCTGTATCCCTCCAGACAGCCCATCAGCCTGTATCCCTCCAGACAGCCCATCAGCCTGTATCCCTCCATACAGCCCATCAGCCTGTATCCCTCCAGACAGCCCATCAGCCTGTATCCCTCCAGACAGCCCATCAGCCTGTATCCCTCCAGACAGCCCATCAGCCTGTATCCCTCCAGACAGCCCATCAGCCTGTATCCCTCCAGACAGCCCATCAGCCTGTTTCTCCACAGCCAGCCCATCAGCCTGTATCCCTCCAGCCAGCCCGTCAGCCTGTATCCCTCCAGCCAGCCCATCAGCCTGTATCCCGTCAGCCTGTATCCCCTCAGCCAGCCCGTCAGCCTGTATCCCCTCAGCCTGTATCCCCTCAGCCTGTATCCCCCCAGCTAGACCACCAGCCTGTATCCCCCCAGCCAGCCCACCAGCCTGTATCCCCCCAGCCAGCCCATCAGCCTGTATCCCTCCAGACAGCCCATCAGCCTGTATCCCTCCAGACAGCCCATCAGCCTGTATCCCTCCAGACAGCCCATCAGCCTGTTTCTCCACAGCCAGCCCATCAGCCTGTATCCCTCCAGCCAGCCCGTCAGCCTGTATCCCTCCAGCCAGCCCATCAGCCTGTATCCCGTCAGCCTGTATCCCCTCAGCCAGCCCGTCAGCCTGTATCCCCTCAGCCTGTATCCCCTCAGCGTGTATCCCCCCAGCTAGACCACCACCCTGTATCCCCCCAGCCAGCCCACCAGCCTGTATCCCCCCAGCCAGCCCATCAGCCTGTATCCCTCCAGACAGCCCATCAGCCTGTATCCCTCCAGACAGCCCATCAGCCTGTATCCCTCCAGACAGCCCATCAGCCTGTATCCCTCCAGACAGCCCATCAGCCTGTATCCCTCCAGACAGCCCATCAGCCTGTATCCCCCCCAGCCTGTATCCCTCCAGACAGCCCATCAGCCTGTATCCCTCCAGACAGCCCATCAGCCTGTATCCCTCCAGACAGCCCATCAGCCTGTATCCCTCCAGACAGCCCATCAGCCTGTATCCCTCCAGACAGCCCATCAGCCTGTATCCCTCCAGACAGCCCATCAGCCTGTATCCCTCCAGACAGCCCATCAGCCTGTATCCCTCCAGACAGCCCATCAGCCTGTATCCCTCCAGACAGCCCATCAGCCTGTATCCCTCCAGACAGCCCATCAGCCTGTATCCCTCCAGACAGCCCATCAGCCTGTATCCCTCCAGACAGCCCATCAGCCTGTATCCCTCCAGACAGCCTATCAGCCTGTTTCTCCACAGCCAGCCCATCAGCCTGTATCTCCACAGCCAGCCCACCAGCCTGTATCCCTCCAGACAGCCCACCAGCCTGTATCCCTCCAGACAGCCCATCAGCCTGTATCCCTCCAGACAGCCCATCAGCCAGGACCCCCCCCCAGCCAGCCCCACAGCTTGTATCCCCACAGCCAGCCACCCAACCCTGTATCCCCACAGCCAACTCCCAAGCCTCCCAGCCTGTATCCCCCTCAGCCAGCCCGTCAGCCTGTATCCCCCTCAGCCAGCCCGTCAGCCTGTATCCCCCCAGCCAGCCCGTCAGCCTGTATCCCCCTCAGCCAGCCCGTCAGCCTGTATCCCCCTCAGCCAGCCCGTCAGCCTGTATCCCCCTCAGCCAGCCCGTCAGCCTGTATCCCCCTCAGCCAGCCCGTCAGCCTGTATCCCCCTCAGCCAGCCCGTCAGCCTGTATCCCCCCCAGCCAGCCCGTCAGCCTGTATCCCCACAGCCAGCCAGACCATCAGCCTGTATCCCCACAGCCAGCCAGCCTAGATCTCTACAGTGTTTGCGCCTGATTCCACTATGTGTTTAATACGAACTGTAATAATTCTGGAACATTTCCTGTATGGTTTACAAGTTGTTGGGGTTCAGCTTTAATTATTGCAACTTTGGGATAGATCAACATACTGCTCTCAGGACAAGGATTGGGAATAGAAAGGGGAGCTCAAGGTTTAAGGACAAAGTTGAGGTTTTGAGTTCTGAACAAATGTGTACACAACTGATTTACAATGATATTTTCTCTTGTAGTGGACAGAGCATCACAAGAGTCTCAGTAATGTATGTTTCTTAACTTGACCACAAAGTCCAGGACACTTCGTTGACTGTTAGCTCTCATATTGGATAACAAGGACTTATTATTTAGAGTGTTTGATGAAGAACATGACTGTATTTACACACTGGTGACATGATGTTATATCCTGTATATTGTACATAGATAAGCCCTGTTAATATTCATGTAAGTCGATTTTAAGGTTATTTTTTTTAAAACATTTACAGGGTTCACAATGTAGAGAAATGAGAGAACCAAAACAAACAAAAAAATACTATGTCAAGTGGTCTCTCCACCACAATAGTTGTTTTAATAAATTATTTTCACTCTGTATTATTTACTGATAAAAAAAAAATGAGAAGAGATGCTCGGCGTGCGGTGCTGTTGACTTTGGTGACATTGAACCAATCTACTAGAGTTTCTTTCGTTTGGGTGTTGGGTTATCGCTAATTATGTTTGGATGGCTTTATCCCGCAGGGTTGGCTGCTCTCCCCTATTCATTAGAGCTGCAGACACCCTCCATTAGCTCTCGAGATAGCTACTGGCGTTGAGAGTGAAGTGGAGGAGGAGACCCTCATTAAACGACTCAACCAGTGAATGCACTGTTGATACAACGTGTTGATAGAGTGAAGCATACCACCAACGAGCAACAAGTCACGCTGCTGCCTCGAGGGCTACGTTCAGTGGACAAGCTTTGTTCAATGTTGCAGATAATAATGCCATGAATATAACCAATGTGATTCCTGTCGGAGGCATGTTTTTCTTCACATACTATATTTCAATCTGCAAAGCTTGACTACGTTTTCCTACTGAACGTGGCCCAGGTTTGTCTGGCAATTTATCAACATTTACATTCATATTGTCAACATGCACTGAGTGTACAAAGCATAAAGAACACCTGCTCTCAGAACATTTTCCTATTATTCTGTGCATAAATCCGAGACACTCCCATTTAGTATATGTATTAGTTTGTGGATGTCCATTACCCATTTTGTTTGATATGTTACGGTTTACAATTTGTAATTTATCCGTTATTTTACCAGGTAAGTTGACTGAGAACACATTCTCATGAGCCAATTGTAAACTGGGGATTATTAGGTGACCGTGATGGTTTGAGGGCCAGATTGGGAATTTAGCCAGGACACCGGGGTTAACACCACTGCTCTTACAATATATGCCATGGGATCTTTAATGACCTCAGAGAGCCAGGACACCCTTTTTATGTCCCAAATCACTGCCCTGGGGCATTTTTTAGACCAAAGGAAAGAGTGCCTCCTACTGGCTCTCCAACACCACTTCCAGCAGCATCTGGTCTCCCATCCAGGGACTGACCAGGACCAACCCTGCTTAGTTTCAGAAGCAAGACAGCAGTGGTATGCAGGGTGGTATGCTGCCAGCAGTGCTATGATATGTTACCAATTTTAGCTCGTTAGCTAGGCTAAAGGTTAAGATTAGGAGTTAGGTTAAAGGGTTAAGGTTGGGGGAAGGGTTAGCTAACATGCTAAGTAGCAAGTGGTTGAAAAGTTGATAAAATTGTAAGTGATGAGATTTGAACTCACAACCTTTTGTGTTGCTAAACCTTCTCATTATACACCCACCCAACTACCCTGATCAACTACCATACTTTCACTTTTGCCTGAAGTAACCATCTCTCTTATGTAACCATACCAAACGTAACATATACTAATTAGAGTTTCCCGGATTTACTTTTACTCTGTTATGTCTAGACTATGAGACGAAGCTGGCTCTTTCATGACAGACTGACCAGGTGAATCCAGGTGAAAGCTATGATCCCTTATTGATGTCACCTGTTATATCCACTTCGATCCGAGTAGATGAAGGGGAGGAGACCGATTAAAGAAGGATTTTTAAGCCTTGAGACATTGATTGTGTATGTGTGCCATTGAGGGTGACTAAAGGTTTAAAATGCCTTTTGAACCCTCCAATGGACATCCTGCCAACTTGACACAACTGTGGGAAACATTGGAGTCAACATGGGCTATCAATCCTGTGGAAAGCTTTCGACACCTTGTAGAGTCCATGCCCCAACGTATTAAGGCTGTTCTGAGGGCAACAAAAAATATATATATATTGGCACGGTGTTCGTAATGTTTTGTACTCTCAGTGTATATGAAACTGGACTCAACCCGCCTGGTGAAAGCACTCCGTGACATCACTGACACTCTGTGACATCACTGACACTCTGTGACATCATTCCAACCAACTAACCCCAGCTGCGTGAGTATTTCAGAGTGTTTCCAATTGCAATGTGAGCCTGTTCTGTTTGTGTGAGGAAGTGTGTCTCTCTCTCCAAGTATGTCATTAAATACATGAGTGTACAAAACATTAAGAACACCTTCCTAATACTGTGTGGCACTCCAGTTTGCCCTCAGAACAGCCTCAATTTGTCGGGGCATGGACTCTACAAAGTGTTGAAAGGCCCATGTTGACTCCAGTAGTTCCTACAGTTGTGTCAAGTTGGCTGGATGTTCTTTGGGTGGTGGACCATTCTTGATACACATGGGAAATTGTTGCGCAAGAAAAAACCCAACAGTGTTGCAGTTCATGACACAAACCGGTGAGCCTGGCACCTACTACCATGCGCCGTTCAAAGCCACTTACATCTTTTGTCTTGCCCTCTGAGTGACACACATACAATTCATGTCTCAATTGTCTCAAGGCTTAAAAATCCTTCTTTAACCGGTCTCCTCCCCTTCATCTACTCGGATTGAAGTGGATTTAACAAGTCACATCAATAAGGGATCATAGCTTTCACCTGGATTCACCTGGTCAGTCTGTGTCGTGAAAGAGTAAGTCTCTTAAATGTTTTGTACACTCAGTGGAGATAGGGAGAACAGTTGGGTTTTTGAGCTCCCTGTTTCATTGTTGTCAGTCAACCGCAGGTTTTGTCTGCTCCTAGCCTGCTATCTATAGGACAGGCTCTCCCTGGCTTATACACCCATTGATGATTGGTGTCACTAACATCTTTTGACGCCCAGCCTCTGAATATCTCTTGTCACGCTGTCGTTTGTCACAATAAGAGTGGACGTGGATCCATACTGTGCTGGTGCTCTCTGTCTGTGCTCTGTCGTGCCTGTCACCCCTCCTAAATGTCCTCCGTAAATCTTCTTATTGCATTGCCCTCGTTTATTACATCAGACCTCACAGCTCAGAGGCCTGTAGTGAACCACAGTGACATCCCCCACTCCGTAGCCCCTCGATGCCAATCTCTCTTTCTCTCTCTCCTGCTTTTCACTCCTCTCGTGTCCTCTGCATCCTTAACTACTTTTTGGCCTAAAAAGAGGCCAGGGCTGAACCTAGAAAGGCCCCCGGCGTCACAGGGAATAAAGAGTTTGGTGTGAACTACGGTGAATGAAGACAGAGGCATTGCAGAGATAAATGGGGATGTTTACTTTTGAGGGAGGCGGCCATTGAAATGCACAAACCTTTAATGCTCATCTCTGCCTCTGTGAAATTGCATTTGTTACGTGTGACACTTTGGTATATATCTCACCGACGCACTGAAGACTGAGTGTTGGGCTGTGCTGTTGCTGGGAGGTTGATTCTCCATGGTTCGCTCTGTCAGAGAGGAGCTTTTTGATTGTATTTAAACAATTCCAGAAAGGCACACACATCTGAGCTATCTTGTTGCAGGTGCATGGAAACAATGAGATCGTTTGAAATAAAACGGAAAACCCACACACTGCCCTTGCTAGTATCAGTAAATCACTGATTTGTCATTTCACAAAGCCCCCTCATAGAATCTGTCATCCTTTTTCATATCTTATTGGAAAAAGAACATAATTAAATTAAACTTGGTCTCATCCCAAGGTTCTCTCTAAGGAAATATAAACCACAGCTATTGTTTAATGGCACAATATTCTATTATTCAATAATAATAATGATGATCTGGTTGTTCATCCTACAAATCAACATAAAGGTTCTATTCTCCTGCTCAGTAGATCCCTTAACACAGTGTACAATACCGTTTTCAAATGACGTTAAATCCAAAGCATTGTCATTACTGTGTGAGCAGTTTCTATCACACAATCATCAGTGGAGAAGCTGCAGTCTTCAGAAGCCAATTAGACCTATCCAGATACATGTAGTTGTTCTCTGTGGCTCAGTTGGTAGAGAATGGCTCTTGCAACGCTGAGGCCACCCATACAAAAAAATGTATGCACACATGACTGTAAGTCATTTTGGATAGAACCGTCTGCTAAATTGCATATATTTAAGGGCCTGAAGCTGGCCACACCGGTGGGCACGGTTCCTGGGCAGTGTGATTACAAGTTGGACCTGCTTCCAAGGCACCAGTGATTATGGTGTCAGGCTGTGCCAACGCCCCTCAAACAGAGGGAAGGTCAGTGTGTGCCCAGTAACCATGCCCCCCCCCCCCCCCCCCCCACACACACACACACAGCGGCCCAACAGCGATGCCCTCTACAGTAACCCCCAGAGAGACATGCTGGCACAAGGAGATAGCAGTGGCTGCCAAGGGGAGAGAGACGTGCACATACTTCATGCAAACCTACTGTGAAGGGATATAGGAAGAGGTTAATAGGCAAACAATGGGATAGGCGATGTCTGCAGTTTACAGACGTGTTTACAAACAATCAGCCGTGTCTGGGTTTATACCACTGGTGTTTACAAACAATCAGCCGTGTCTGGGTTTATACCACTGGTGTTTACAAACAATCAGCCGTGTCTGGGTTTATACCACTGTTGTTTACAAACAATCAGCCGTGTCTGGGTTTATACCACTGTTGTTTACAAACAATCAGCCGTGGCTGAGTGTATACCACTGGTGTTTACAAACAATCAGCCGTGGCTGAGTTTATACCACTGTTGTTTACAAACAATCAGCCGTGGCTGAGTTTATACCACTGTTATTTACAAACAATCAGCCGTGGCTGAGTTTATACCACTGTTGTTTACAAACAATCAGCCGTGTCTGAGTTTATACCTCTGTTAAGGGCTGTTCTTATGCACAACACAACGCGAAGTGCCTTGATACAGCCCCTAGCTGTTGTCCCCAAGGTGCCTTATTGCTATCATAAACTGGTTACCAACGTAATTAGAGAAGTAAAAATAAATGTTTTGTCATAGCAGTCCGTATACCACGGGTATCACCATTCAGGGCTCGAACCACCCAGTTTGTAATAACAAATAATTAGTAGACTGCATATTGACTGCAAGAAGCCCAAACAGGTATAATGTTTGACTAAAACATAATCATCTAATACCTTGCTTACATTTTGTATACGATCACGTGTCTCTCTACTATGTGTGGTAATACTTTATTTAGATTTATTTAAATAAAAATCACTTGGTGCTCATTTCCTGGTGTTTTTACAGTCTTTTATGTCCAACAATGAAAATGTAATATATATATATCCCTCAAGTATATTAAAAAATACATATATATATATTTATATATATATATATATATATATATATGTATTTTTTTATATATATTTATTTATTTTTGCTCAGAAAACTTGAGGGATCAAATAAAACCAGCCACGGACCAAATTCGGCCCACGGGCCACCAGTTGGGGAACCCTGGTGTACTGTAATATCACTAAGTATCAACCATTGTCCCGAAGGTCCTCCAGTGTCAGGGTTCGAGAATACTCCCAGTCTCTCTTCCATCTTTTTATTATTATCTTTGTCGTCCAAATGGGACTTCTACTGCAGTAGCCCAGGCCATGTTTAGAGTAGGTGAGAGTTTGTATTGTGTTTGCTTGGATGAGGGCAAACGGACTTGTTGATCAAACAGCATCAGACTTGAGCATCTCCTTCATCTGAGGCAATTTCCCAGAGAGATGAGGCTTAGGCTGTCTGCCGCAGCTCTTGAGTGTAATATGTGTAATATCCCCATCTCCCAGACTGCCTTTCACAAGATGCTTTGCTACAGCAATACAAAGGACACGTAATGGCAAATGAATAGTCATATTATTCCCTATGTGAAAAAGGAGAGAGAAAGCCCATTACCCGTTACGTTTCCTTAAAAAAAAAAACAATGATGTTCATAAACACGATGCACAATAATAAACGACGGCGGGTCTTTATACGATAGTGTGTTTCTGGAATTGGAAATTAAATCCTATGCGACAGGGGGAGTGATGTGGACTGTGGCGCTGCGGCTGCAGTTCCTACAGGGGGAGTGATGTGGACTGTGGCGCTGCGGCTGAAGTTCCTACAGGGGGAGTGATGTGGACTGTGGCGCTGCGGCTGAAGTTCCTACAGGGGGAGTGATGTGGACTGTGGCGCTGCGGCTGCAGTTCCTACAGGGGGAGTGATGTGGACTGTGGCGCTGCGGCTGCAGTTCCTACAGGGGGAGTGATGTGGACTGTGGCGCTGCGGCTGCAGTTCCTACAGGGGGAGTGATGTGGACTGTGGCGCTGCGGCTGCAGTTCCTACAGGGGGAGTGATGTGGACTGTGGCGCTGCGGCTGCAGTTCCTACAGGGGGAGTGATGTGGACTGCGGCGCTGCGGCTGCAGTTCCTACAGGGGGAGTGATGTGGACTGCGGCGCTGCGGCTGCAGTTCCTACAGGGGAGTGATGTGGACTGCGGCGCTGCGGCTGCAGTTCCTACAGGGGGAGTGATGTGGACTGCGGCGCTGCGGCTGCAGTTCCTACAGGGGGAGTGATGTGGACTCTGGCGCTGCGGCTGCAGTTCCTACAGGGGGAGTGATGTGGACTGTGGCGCTGCGGCTGCAGTTCCTACAGGGGGAGTGATGTGGACTGTGGCGCTGCGGCTGCAGTTCCTACAGGGGGAGTGATGTGGACTGTGGCGCTGCGGCTGAAGTTCCTACAGGGGGAGTGATGTGGACTGTGGCGCTGCGGCTGCAGTTCCTACAGGGGGAGTGATGTGGACTGTGGCGCTGCGGCTGCAGTTCCTACAGGGGGAGTGATGTGGACTGTGGCGCTGCGGCTGCAGTTCCTACAGGGGGAGTGATGTGGACTGTGGCGCTGCGGCTGCAGTTCCTACAGGGGGAGTGATGTGGACTGCGGCGCTGCGGCTGCAGTTCCTACAGGGGGAGTGATGTGGACTGCGGCGCTGCGGCTGCAGTTCCTACAGGGGGAGTGATGTGGACTGTGGCGCTGCGGCTGCAGTTCCTACAGGGGGAGTGATGTGGACTGCGGCGCTGCGGCTGCAGTTCCTACAGGGGGAGTGATGTGGACTGTGGCGCTGCGGCTGCAGTTCCTACAGGGGGAGTGATGTGGACTGCGGCGCTGCGGCTGCAGTTCCTCAGGGGGAGTGATGTGGACTGTGGCGCTGCGGCTGCAGTTCCTACAGGGGGAGTGATGTGGACTGTGGCGCTGCGGCTGCAGTTCCTACAGGGGGAGTGATGTGGACTGTGGCGCTGCGGCTGCAGTTCCTACAGGGGGAGTGATGTGGACTGCGACGCTGCGGCTGCAGTTCCTACAGGGGGAGTGATGTGGACTGCGGCGCTGCGGCTGCAGTTCCTACAGGGGGAGTGATTTGGACTGTGGCGCTGCGGCTGAAGTTCCTACAGGGGGAGTGATGTGGACTGCGGCGCTGCGGCTGCAGTTCCTACAGGGGGAGTGATGTGGACTGTGGCGCTGCGGCTGCAGTTCCTACAGGGGGAGTGATGTGGACTGCGACGCTGCGGCTGCAGTTCCTACAGGGGGAGTGATGTGGACTGCGACGCTGCGGCTGCAGTTCCTACAGGGGGAGTGATGTGGACTGCGGCGCTGCGGCTGCAGTTCCTACAGGGGGAGTGATGTGGACTGCGGCGCTGCGGCTGCAGTTCCTACAGGGGAGTGATGTGGACTGCGGCGCTGCGGCTGCAGTTCCTACAGGGGGAGTGATGTGGACTGTGGCGCTGCGGCTGCAGTTCCTACAGGGGGAGTGATGTGGACTCTGGCGCTGCGGCTGCAGTTCCTACAGGGGGAGTGATGTGGACTGTGGCGCTGCGGCTGCAGTTCCTACAGGGGGAGTGATGTGGACTGTGGCGCTGCGGCTGCAGTTCCTACAGGGGGAGTGATGTGGACTGTGGCGCTGCGGCTGAAGTTCCTACAGGGGGAGTGATGTGGACTGTGGCGCTGCGGCTGCAGTTCCTACAGGGGGAGTGATGTGGACTGTGGCGCTGCGGCTGCAGTTCCTACAGGGGGAGTGATGTGGACTGTGGCGCTGCGGCTGCAGTTCCTACAGGGGGAGTGATGTGGACTGTGGCGCTGCGGCTGCAGTTCCTACAGGGGGAGTGATGTGGACTGCGGCGCTGCGGCTGCAGTTCCTACAGGGGGAGTGATGTGGACTGCGGCGCTGCGGCTGCAGTTCCTACAGGGGGAGTGATGTGGACTGTGGCGCTGCGGCTGCAGTTCCTACAGGGGGAGTGATGTGGACTGTGGCGCTGCGGCTGAAGTTCCTACAGGGGGAGTGATGTGGACTGTGGCGCTGCGGCTGAAGTTCCTACAGGGGGAGTGATGTGGACTGTGGCGCTGCGGCTGCAGTTCCTACAGGGGGAGTGATGTGGACTGCGGCGCTGCGGCTGCAGTTCCTACAGGGGGAGTGATGTGGACTGTGGCGCTTCGGCTGCAGTTCCTACAGGGGGAGTGATGTGGACTGCGGCGCTGCGGCTGCAGTTCCTACAGGGGGAGTGATGTGGACTGTGGCACTGCGGCTGCAGTTCCTACAGGGGGAGTGATGTGGACTGCGACGCTGCGGCTGCAGTTCCTACAGGGGGAGTGATGTGGACTGCGACGCTGCGGCTGCAGTTCCTACAGGGGGAGTGATGTGGACTGCGGCGCTGCGGCTGCAGTTCCTACAGGGGGAGTGATGTGGACTGCGGCGCTGCGGCTGCAGTTCCTACAGGGGGAGTGATGTGGACTGCGGCGCTGCGGCTGCAGTTCCTACAGGGGGAGTGATATGGACTGTGGCGCTGCGGCTGCAGTTCCTACAGGGGGAGTGATGTGGACTGTGGCGCTGCGGCTGCAGTTCCTACAGGGGGAGTGATGTGGACTGCGGCGCTGCGGCTGCAGTTCCTACAGGGGGAGTGATGTGGACTGTGGCGCTGCGGCTGCAGTTCCTACAGGGGGGGTGATGTGGACTGCGACGCTGCGGCTGCAGTTCCTACAGGGGGAGTGATGTGGACTGCGGCGCTGCGGCTGCAGTTCCTACAGGGGGAGTGATTTGGACTGTGGCGCTGCGGCTGAAGTTCCTACAGGGGGAGTGATGTGGACTGCGGCGCTGCGGCTGCAGTTCCTACAGGGGGAGTGATGTGGACTGTGGCGCTGCGGCTGCAGTTCCTACAGGGGGAGTGATGTGGACTGCGACGCTGCGGCTGCAGTTCCTACAGGGGGAGTGATGTGGACTGCGACGCTGCGGCTGCAGTTCCTACAGTGGGAGTGATGTGGACTGCGGCGCTGCGGCTGCAGTTCCTACAGGGGGAGTGATGTGGACTGCGGCGCTGCGGCTGCAGTTCCTACAGGGGGAGTGATGTGGACTGCGGCGCTGCGGCTGCAGTTCCTACAGGGGGAGTGATGTGGACTGTGGCGCTGCGGCTGCAGTTCCTACAGGGGGAGTGATGTGGACTGCGGCGCTGCGGCTGCAGTTCCTACAGGGGGAGTGATGTGGACTGTGGCGCTGCGGCTGCAGTTCCTACAGGGGGAGTGATGTGGACTGTGGCGCTGCGGCTGCAGTTCCTACAGGGGGAGTGATGTGGACTGTGGCGCTGCGGCTGCAGTTCCTACAGGGGGGGTGATGTGGACTGCGGCGCTGCGGCTGCAGTTCCTACAGGGGGAGTGATGTGGACTGTGGCGCTGCGGCTGCAGTTCCTACAGGGGGAGTGATGTGGACTGTGGCGCTGCGGCTGCAGTTCCTACAGGTGGAGTGATGTGGACTGCGGCGCTGCGGCTGCAGTTCCTACAGGGGGAGTGATGTGGACTGTGGCGCTGCGGCTGCAGTTCCTACAGGGGGGGTGATGTGGACTGCGGCGCTGCGGCTGCAGTTCCTACAGGGGGAGTGATGTGGACTGTGGCGCTGCGGCTGCAGTTCCTACAGGGGGAGTGATGTGGACTGTGGCGCTGCGGCTGAAGTTCCTACAGGGGGAGTGATGTGGACTGTGGCGCTGCGGCTGCAGTTCCTACAGGGGGGGTGATGTGGACTGTGGCGCTGCGCCTGCAGTTCCTACAGGGGGAGTGATGTGGACTGTGGCGCTGCGGCTGCAGTTCCTACAGGGGGAGTATGTGGGTGACAGCAGGCTCGTTTGCGCTGTGATTATCGGCGGGGTGCTTTGCTGAAGGTGTGTGAGGGGGAAGAGAGGCTGCTCCTGGTTTAGACCAGTTATACAGGCCAAGAGCAGACCATTATGGGGGCTTCACTCTGACGTATCTCAAATGGCACCCTATTCCCTTTGGTGAACTGCCTTTGACCAGAGTGTTGTACACTACAGAGGGAATGGGGCACCATTTGAGACGTAGTCATCATTAAGACCAGACCAGAACACATTGGTCAGATAGATAATAGAACACAATATATTCACATGAAACCACTCAAAGACATTGATATGATGATGATGCAGTCAAATGTTATTTACATCAAAACATGTACAACTTTCCAAGTACTATGTAAAGTATTATGAAGGTTTATTCATGCTCACAGCTAAATTATAATGTTGACATCTGTGTTACTCATCATTTATTGTCTCTATGCAGCCTACAAGTGTGTTTCATGAGATGGAACAATAGAGGCATGGAACTGAGCCATATTCAGTGTTGATTTCCTGCTAGAGAGGATTGTCCATTATGTGTAAATCTACACAGCAGACAGTGGTGGTTCACAGATGAAAGCCTCCCAAGACACATCCCGGAGCTCCAGTGGAACAACGATGGATGAAGATCCTCCACACCTGCACAACTCGCAGCTGTAGTGCCTGCAGGCTCTTTTATTTCTGTGAAAGGGCTGCTAGTCACAGTCCTGCTGTACTCTGGGGGCGGTAGGTAGCCTAGTGGTTAGGGCGTTGGACTAGTAACCGGACTAGTAGAAATCTGTTGTTATGCACCAGAAGGCACTGTTCCTAGACCAGTTAACCCACTGTTCCTAGACCAGTTAACCCACTGTTCCTAGACCAGTTAACCCACTGTTCCTAGACCAGTTAACCCACTGTTCCTAGACCAGTTAACCCACTGTTCCTAGACCAGTTAACCCACTGTTCCTAGACCAGTTAACCCACTGTTCCTAGACCAGTTAACCCACTGTTCCTAGACCAGTTAACCCACTGTTCCTAGACCAGTTAACCCACTGTTCCTAGACCAGTTAACCCACTGTTCCTAGACCAGTTAACCCACTGTTCCCAGGCCGTCATGGAAAATAAGTTTGTTCTTAACTGACTTGCCTAGTTAAATAAAGGTAATATATATATATATATATTTTTTAACTCTACATTGTGTGCAGGTCTTCATCCCACAAGCACATTAACAGCACTTCATCAACATCATTACAGGCCCATACTTCATGGAACTCTAGGATTTCCTGTTCTTCCATGTTCTGTTTTGGATCCTGATACGCGCCACAGTTTTAATTTTGGCGGGAGTCGGCAACAGCTGAGGCAGAATCCTGTACCGCCAGCTAGAGGATATTTATTCGCGGCCTTTGTGGCACCCGAGATGCATTGCAACAGTGAGCAGCCATCCATCTCGTGATAATTATGACCCACCGACTCGGTGATTGCATTAAATCTGTGTCGCTGCCTCTGGAAAATAAAACGCTGGCACTTTAGTTCCTACCTGCTTCAATTAAGTTCCTGCTGTTTTTCATTTGGGGCATGTGGCTTCTATAACCTCCTCTTCAATGTGCTTTTCTCTATTAACCCACCAAACAAAATCTCCCTCGCTCTCGTCACAGGACTGACAGGTTGAGGGCCCGCAGAGAGGCTCCAAGACTTCCTTCAATCTTGGCAGCGGTGAAAAAGGACGTTTTCAACTCACGGTTCCTCTGCTACTCGCCTGTGTGTGTCAGTGTGTGTCAGTGGCCATTTTGTCTATGCAAATGCCTCTTGTTCTCTCCTGGGCTTTCATCGTCTCGGGGTGGCCACGGCCCAGACAGTCCACCTCATTTCATCTCAACTCGCTTTCTCCTGCATTTAGGGTCAGTCAGCTAGAAAGCCAATTAGTCTGTCTCTCTTTATCACCTGAATGTGGGTGTGGGTGTGTGTGGGGGGCCAGTGGTGATGCAGAGGCAAACGTTGTTCTTTTGAGACCTTATAGAGCACACCAGAGAACAGCTATGTTAAAGTGGACCTTTTGCCGTGGGGAACCAGACCAAACCAGACAAGGGCACATAGTTTCTAGATGAAACACTCAGACTGAGGCACTGAAACACAATTATAAAAGTGCATCAGAACACATTATAAATCTGTGACATATAAAATGAATGACCCAATTTCTACACAAAATAACCGGCTCTGCGCTGAAGAGCTCTTGCATGAAAAAACGGAAACACACAATGGCAGGGCACAATGCGATGGCAAATTTAGAAAACAGTTCACCAAAACACAGGCTTTCTAACAAATCGCAGTGTGTGGAGGATGAATGGAATTTATGCCCGTGCATGAATTGACAGTTATTCTGAAGATTAAATTGGAATTGGCTCATAGATGTGCCAAAGATTTATTACAATAAAGCAATGCAAATATTGAATAATTTACATGAGGAGTTGATGCACTGTCTGCCTCATATAGTTGGTGATTAAATAAGCTGGTTTGACTATAATTCGTATGGGGTGAAGAGAGAGACACCGAGTAGAGACTGGGAGAGAGAGAGGTAGTAAGAGGGAGGGTAGAGAGAGAGTGAGAGACAGAGAGAGAGACAGAAAGAGAGCGAGAGAGACAGACATAGTCCAAGAGACAGAGACCGAGAGAGAGAAGGTAGAGACAGAGTAGATAGAGAGAGAGGGTAGAGACAGACAGAGCAAGTAGATAGAGAGAGAGAGAGAGAGAGAGAGCTAGCTGTGGGTGATTCACTCCACTGTGTGAAAAGCTTATCTTCCCCTGAAGTCTCCTGTTGCAGTCCTCTCCTCTCTGTTGCAGTCCCCTCTGTTGCGGTCCTCTCCTCTCTGTTGCAGTCCTCTCCTCTCAGTTGGGTCCTCTCCTCTCAGTTGGGTCCTCTCCTCTCTGTTGGGTCCTCTCCTCTCTGTTGGGTCCTCTCCTCTCTGTTGGGTCCTCTCCTCTCTGTTAGGTCCTCTCCTCTCTGTTATGGCCCTCTCCTCTCTGTTGGGTCCTCTCCTCTCTGTTGGGTCCTCTCCTCTCTGTTACGGTCCTCTCCTCTCTGTTAGGTCCTCTCCTCTCTGTTGCGGTCCTCTCCTCTCTGTTAGGTCATCTCCTCTCTGTTAGGTCCTCTCCTCTCTGTTAGGTCCTCTCCTCTCTGTTGGGTCCTCTCCTCTCTGTTGGGTCCTCTCCTCTCTGTTGGGTCCTCTCCTCTCTGTTGGGTCCTCTCCTCTCTGTTAGGTCCTCTCCTCTCTGTTACGGCCCTCTCCTCTCTGTTGGGTCCTCTCCTCTCTGTTGGGTCCTCTTATCTCTGTTGGGTCCTCTCCTTTCTGTTAGGTCCTCTCCTCTCTGTTGGGTCCTCTCCTCTCTGTTGGGTCCTCTCCTCTCTGTTGGGTCCTCTCCTCTCTGTTGGGTCCTCTCCTCTCTGTTAGGTCCTCTCCTCTCTGTTATGGCCCTCTCCTCTCTGTTGGGTCCTCTCCTCTCTGTTGGGTCCTCTCCTCTCTGTTACGGTCCTCTCCTCTCTGTTACGGTCCTCTCCTCTCTGTTTACGGTCCTCTCCTCTCTATTACGGTCCTCTCCTCTCTGTTACAGTCCTCTCCTCTCTGTTAGGTCCTCTCCTCTCTGTTATGGCCCTCTCCTCTCTGTTGGGTCCTCTCCTCTCTGTTGGGTCCTCTCCTCTCTGTTACGGTCCTCTCCTCTCTGTTACGGTCCTCTCCTCTCTGTTTACGGTCCTCTCCTCTCTATTACGGTCCTCTCCTCTCTATTACGGTCCTCTCCTCTCTGTTACAGTCCTCTCCTCTCTGTTGGGTCCTCTCCTCTCTGTTGGGTCCTCTTATCTCTGTTGGGTCCTCTCCTTTCTGTTAGGTCCTCTCCTCTCTGTTGGGTCCTCTCCTCTCTGTTGGGTCCTCTCCTCTCTGTTAGGTCCTCTCCTCTCTGTTAGGTCCTCTCCTCTCTGTTAGGTCCTCTCCTCTCTGTTAGGTCATCTCCTCTCTGTTAGGTCCTCTCCTCTCTGTTAGTTCCTCTCCTCTCTGTTAGGTCCTCTCCTCTCTGTTAGGTCCTCTCCTCTCTGTTACGGTCCTCTCCTCTCTGTTAGGTCCTCTCCTCTCTGTTAGGTCCTCTCCTCTCTGTTAGGTCCTCTCCTCTCTGTTACGGTCCTCTCCTCTCTGTTAGGTCATCTCCTCTCTGTTAGGTCCTCTCCTCTCTGTTAGGTCCTCTCCTCTCTGTTAGGTCCTCTCCTCTCTGTTAGGTCCTCTCCTCTCTGTTAGGTCCTCTACTCTCTGTTAGGTCCTCTCCTCTCTGTTAGGTCCTCTCCTCTCTGTTAGGTCATCTCCTCTCTGTTAGGTCCTCTCCTCTCTGTTAGGTCCTCTCCTCTCTGTTAGGTCCTCTCCTCTCTGTTAGGTCCTCTCCTCTCTGTTGGGTCCTCTCATCTCTGTTAGGTCCTCTCCTCTCTGTTGGGTCCTCTCCTCTCTGTTAGGTCCTCTCCTCTCTGTTGGGTCCTCTCCTCTCTGTTAGGTCCTCTCATCTCTGTTAGGTCCTCTCCTCTCTGTTAGGTCCTCTTATCTCTGTTAGGTCCTCTCCTCTCTGTTAGGTCCTCTCCTCTCTGTTAGGTCCTCTCCTCTCTGTTAGGTCCTCTCCTCTCTGTTAGGTCCTCTCCTCTCTGTTACGGTCCTCTCCTCTCTGTTAGGTCCTCTCCTCTCTGTTAGGTCCTCTCCTCTCTGTTAGGTCCTCTCCTCTCTGTTAGGTCCTCTCCTCTCTGTTAGGTCCTCTCCTCTCTGTTAGGTCCTCTCCTCTCTGTTGGGTCCTCTCCTCTCTGTTGGGTCCTCTCCTCTCTGTTGGGTCCTCTCCTCTCTGTTAGGTCCTCTCCTCTCTGTTAGGTCCTCTCCTCTCTGTTGGGTCCTCTCCTCTCTGTTAGGTCCTCTCCTCTCTGTTAGGTCCTCTCCTCTCTGTTAGGTCCTCTCCTCTCTGTTAGTTCCTCTCCTCTCTGTTAGGTCCTCTCCTCTCTGTTAGGTCCTCTCCTCTCTGTTAGGTCCTCTCCTCTCTGTTAGGTCCTCTCCTCTCTGTTACGGTCCTCTCCTCTCTGTTGGGTCCTCTCCTCTCTGTTAGGTCCTCTCCTCTCTGTTAGGTCCTCTCCTCTCTGTTAGGTCCTCTCCTCTCTGTTAGGTCCTCTCCTCTCTGTTAGGTCCTCTCCTCTCTGTTAGGTCCTCTCCTCTCTGTTAGGTCCTCTCCTCTCTGTTAGGTCCTCTCCTCTCTGTTAGGTCCTCTCCTCTCTGTTAGGTCCTCTCCTCTCTGTTGGGTCCTCTCCTCTCTGTTAGGTCCTCTCCTCTCTGTTGGGTCCTCTCCTCTCTGTTGGGTCCTCTCCTCTCTGTTGGGTCCTCTCCTCTCTGTTAGGTCCTCTCCTCTCTGTTAGGTCCTCTCCTCTCTGTTAGGTCCTCTCCTCTCTGTTAGGTCCTCTCCTCTCTGTTAGGTCCTCTCCTCTCTGTTAGGTCCTCTCCTCTCTGTTAGGTCCTCTCCTCTCTGTTGGGTCCTCTCCTCTCTGTTAGGTCCTATCCTCTCTGTTAGGTCCTCTCCTCTCTGTTAGGTCCTCTCCTCTCTGTTAGGTCCTCTCCTCTCTGTTAGGTCCTCTCCTCTCTGTTAGGTCATCTCCTCTCTGTTAGGTCCTCTCCTCTCTGTTGGGTCATCTCCTCTCTGTTAGGTCCTCTCCTCTCTGTTAGGTCCTCTCCTCTCTGTTAGGTCCGCTCCTCTCTGTTAGGTCCTCTCCTCTCTGTTAGGTCCTCTCCTCTCTGTTAGGTCCTCTCCTCTCTGTTGGGTCCTCTCCTCTCTGTTAGGTCCTCTCCTCTCTGTTAGGTCCTCTCCTCTCTGTTAGGTCCTCTCCTCTCTGTTAGGTCCTCTCCTCTCTGTTAGGTCCTCTCCTGTCTGTTAGGTCCTCTCCTCTCTGTTAGGTCCTCTCCTCTCTGTTATGGCCCTCTCCTCTCTGTTGCGGTCCTCTCCTCTCTGTTGGGTCCTCTCCTCTCTGTTAGGTCCTCTCCTCTCTTTTAGGTCCTCTCCTCTCTGTTAGGTCCTCTCCTCTCTGTTAGGTCCTCTCCTCTCTGTTAGGTCCTCTCCTCTCTGTTAGGTCATCTCCTCTCTGTTAGGTCCTCTCCTCTCTGTTAGGTCCTCTCCTCTCTGTTAGGTCCTCTCCTCTCTGTTAGGTCCTCTCCTCTCTGTTACGGTCCTCTCCTCTCTGTTAGGTCCTCTCCTCTCTGTTACGGTCCTCTCCTCTCTGTTACGGTCCTCTCCTCTCTGTTAGGTCCTCTCCTCTCTGTTAGGTCCTCTCCTCTCTGTTAGGTCCTCTCCTCTCTGTTAGGTCCTCTCCTCTCTGTTAGGTCCTCTCCTCTCTGTTGGGTCCTCTCCTCTCTGTTAGGTCCTCTCCTCTCTGTTGGGTCCTCTCCTCTCTGTTAGGTCCTCTCCTCTCTGTTAGGTCCTCTCCTCTCTGTTAGGTCCTCTCCTCTCTGTTAGGTCCTCTCCTCTCTGTTAGGTCCTCTCCTCTCTGTTAGGTCCTCTCCTCTCTGTTGGGTCCTCTCCTCTCTGTTAGGTCCTCTCCTCTCTGTTAGGTCCTCTCCTCTCTGTTAGGTCCTCTCCTCTCTGTTAGGTCCTCTCCTCTCTGTTAGGTCCTCTCCTCTCTGTTGGGTCCTCTCCTCTCTGTTAGGTCCTCTCCCCTCTGTTAGGTCCTCTCCCCTCTGTTAGGTCCTCTCCTCTCTGTTAGGTCCTCTCCTCTCTGTTGCGGTCCTCTCCAAATGGATCGCGCTGCTTCAGTTGACAAGCAGCAGCAGATACGGTCACCAGTCTGCAAGGTGATCCATTAATCATGCAAAGCCAATGGAGAGAATAAGGCTGTAACTGTATCCCAAATGGCGCCCTATTCCCAATATAGTGCACTACTTTTGACCGGAGCCTTATGAGACCACTGCTTAAAAGGAGTGCATTAAGAAATAGAGTGTTTGGCATGTATCCTAAGGACATTTCCCAGGAATTGGTGCAAGCAAACATACACGTTTTAGTTACCAGAAGGTATGGCTTCCTCACGAGCTGGAAACACATATTGTCACATCTGTGTGTGGATCTGTGTGTTTGTGTTAATTTGTTTGTGTGTGTATGCATGTTAATTTCTGTGTGTGTGTGTGTGTCTCATGACATGTTGCCAGTCTGTGTGTGTCGTTTTGTTGCTGTGTCATTGTTCTTTGGTCAGGAGGACAGGTGATATGACAGGTGGGAGGTCCTCTCTAAGGACAGGTGATAGCTCCTCTCCAAGGTCAGGTGATAGCTCCTCTCCAAGGTCAGGTGATAGGTCCTCTCAGGACAGGTGACAGGTCCTCTCTAAGGACAGGTGACAGGTCCTCTCTAAGGACAGGTGATAGGACCTCTCTATGGTCAGGTGATAGGTCCTCTCTAAGGTCAGGTGATAGCTCCTCTCTAAGGTCAGGTAGTAGCTCCTCTCTAAGGTCAGGTGATAGCTCCTCTCTAAGGTCAGGTGATAGCTCCTCTCTAAGGTCAGGTGATAGCTCCTCTCTAAGGTCAGGTGGTAGCTCCTCTCTAAGGTCAGGTGATAGCTCCTCTCTAAGGTCAGGTGATAGGTCCTCTCTAAGGACAGGTGATAGGTCCTCTCTATGGTCAGGTGATAGGTCCTCTCTAAGGACAGGTGATAGGTCCTCTCTAAGGTCAGGTGATAGGTCCTCTCTAAGGACAGGTGATAGGTCCTCTCTAAGGTCAGGTGATAGCTCCTCTCTAAGGTCAGGTGATAGGTCCTCTCTAAGGACAGGTGATAGGTCCTCTCTAAGGTCAGGTGATAGCTCCTCTCTAAGGTCAGGTGATAGGTCCTCTCTAAGGTCAGGTGATAGGTCCTCTCTAAGGTCAGGTGATAGGTCCTCTCTAAGGTCAACGTCTGATTGATTAAAGCACTGTTCGATTCCCTGTGACACAACTTTAACTCATCTGTAGCTCACTATTATTATTCAGTCGCTACTGCAGGGATATTGACCCTAGTACACTACACACACACACACACACACACACACTCAGAGTCAAGAATTTGGACACTAACAAAGTTCACACACTCACCTAAGGAGAAATGACTCTGAGGTTTCATGTGCTTTAACCTCAGAGGATATGAACAAACAGAGCCCCAGAGCTCAGCAACATCTCCTGGCTACATCAAAAGATACATTAATATGCAAAAAAATAGTCCACATACTGATCTATAACTCGCTGTAGTTTGTTCGTCCTGTTAACTTAACAAGCAGATATCTGATGGCATCTGTAAACATCAAAGCTGCTTCTGACATTTTGACATCTCTTTATCTGGTGTGAACTGCCGTGTGTATTCAACTTCCTAATGAGCCAGGCAGTTGACATATAAGGGAGACCTCTGCTGTTTAGTGCTGGTACTCCAAACATCATGATTTGAAATGGACTTTAAAAATTCAGTAACAGTCACATATTGTTTTGTGTCCATTTAATTTGATTATATTTCATGTCCAGGTCCAGAAATGTGGATAGTGATGAAGGCATTCAAGCGATCCTTCTCTGTTTTAAAACAGGGTAGGAGTGACAGCCTGAGCCAACAGCTCTGTGTTTCAGCACCGGTTTAGTGAACAGCTCCCTCTCCTCGCCCTGAGAGACTGGCAGAGATTGTGTTGGAGCAGAGCCTTGTTTCAGCACCGGTTTAGTGAACAGCTCCCTCTCCTCGCCCTGAGAGACTGGCAGAGATTGTGTTGGAGCAGAGCCTTGTTTCAGCACCGGTTTAGTGAACAGCTCCCTCTCCTCGCCCTGAGAGACTGGCAGAGATTGTGTTGAAGCAGAGCCTTGTTTCAGCACAGGTTTAGTGAACAGCTCCCTCTCATCGCCCTGAGAGCCTGGCAGAGATTGTGTTGGAGCAGAGTCTTGTTTCAGCACCGGTTTAGTGAACAGCTCCCTCTCCTTGCCCTGAGAGCCTGGCAGAGATTGTGTTGGAGCAGAGTCTTGTTTCAGCACCGGTTTAGTGAACAGCTCCCTCTCCTCGCCCTGAGAGCCTGGCAGAGATTGTGTTGGAGCAGAGTCTTGTTTCAGCACCGGTTTAGTGAACAGCTCCCTCTCCTCGCCCTGAGAGCCTGGCAGAGATTGTGTTGGAGCAGAGTCTTGTTTCAGCACCGGTTTAGTGAACAGCTCCCTCTCCTCGCCCTGAGAGCCTGGCAGAGATTGTGTTGGAGCAGAGTCTTGTTTCAGCACCGGTTTAGTGAACAGCTCCCTCTCCTCGCCCTGAGAGCCTGGCAGAGATTGTGTTGGAGCAGAGTCTTGTTTCAGCACAGGTTTAGTGGACAGCTCCATTGATCTAAACTGGACCATGGGAAACGTCTCGTGCCTCATTGCCTCTTGAAATTTCCAACCATCCTTGACTCTCACCTTATGGTCGAGAGTTACTCCTGGATCATTACCCATGAGAGGCTCATCTCTACGTCTCAGTTCAATCCCCCGCCTGAGGGGCTAGGCTTCTCTCAAGGGAAAGAGAGAGGAAGGAAAGAAGATGAAGAAGAAAACAACATCTGTGCCTCTGGGCAGCACAGTTCTAACATTTGACAGCAGAGTGACTATGTTGGGGAAGACCAGTCTACGTCATGTAGAGGAGGCCATTAGGTACAACATGTTATTGATGAAGCCAGCAGGAGTTCAACAGCCTTACTTAACACATAGCACAGTCACGCTCTGATAGTGAACTAGGGCTGAATGAGAACAATTTGTGTCTCTGTCTCCCGCATCTCAGTTTGATCTTTGATCAGCTGTCACCCATCTCTCTTGTCTCCATCAATATGTTGTCCTCCCTGACTAGGATCTGTAGTCTGTTGTCACACTCCGGGGTGAAGTTTCCCCTAGGTGCAGGTCTAGGATCAGCTTCCTCTCCCCCAATCCTAACCCTAACTATTAGTGGGAAAATTGCCAAACTGAACCAAGATCAGTGTCTAGAGGCAAATTCTCCTTACACATCTTGGTACACCTGGAACTTCAATATATTTTATGTCTCTATAGCAGACAGCCAATGTATTACCCTTGTGATGTTCTGTAGTGTATCAACCTCATAGCAGTTTGATTGGTTCCCAAAGAAATGCTGCCGGCCTCTTTTCTCTGGAGGTGTCTGAGATGACATCCTATTCACTATACAGTGACAACTTTTGACTTGGGCCCATAGCGTTCCCTATGTAGAGAACCTCGATGAAAAACATCTTCTACTGACTCCACCGAGGTCATTATGTCAGTAATAAATGTACTTGTGCATGCGCCTTACAAAACAAGTCTCGACACTTCATAAAGCTTCTGTTTACCCGAGATTAAAGTGGAAGGCACCCGTAACTCCTGAATCAACTCCATGGCCTTTTTCATTCTGGTGTCGATAAGGAAGCACTTTGATTGTGTTTGTTTGTTGCTATCAATTATTCACAGAGTGCGGATCACAATGTTTGGGTCTCTTCATTTCAGCTGCAGATTTAGTGCCAGAGAACGCCACTCTGGCTTGGTGATATAATGGTGCTTATAGTGGTGCCTGTGTCTCCATTGGGTTCAATTGCGAACAAACCCATATATTTCTCTCTGTCTCATTAAGGCTAAGTAGGAATACCAAAGGAGCATAGGCTCATAGCACTTCCAAAATGTGCCAGGGAGATAAACAAAAGACAGCACAAGATAAGGAACCTGTTATACTGCAAATGTGTACAGTGCCTTGCGAAAGTATTCGCCCCCCTTGAACTTTGCGACCTTTTGCCACATTTCAGGCTTCAAACATAAAGATATAAAACTGTATTTTTTTGTGAAGAATCAACAACAAGTGGGACACAATCATGAAGTGGAACGACATTTATTGGATATTTCAAACTTTTTTAACAAATCAAAAACTGAAAAATTGGGCGTGCAAAATTATTCAGCCCCCTTAAGTTAATACTTTGTAGCGCCACCTTTTGCTGCGATTACAGCTGTAAGTCGCTTGGGGTATGTCTCTATCAGTTTTGCACATCGAGAGACTGAATTTTTTTCCCATTCCTCCTTGCAAAACAGCTCGAGCTCAGTGAGGTTGGATGGAGAGCATTTGTGAACAGCAGTTTTCAGTTCTTTCCACAGATTCTCGATTGGATTCAGGTCTGGACTTTGACTTGGCCATTCTAACACCTGGATATGTTTATTTTTGAACCATTCCATTGTAGATTTTGTTTTATGTTTTGGATCATTGTCTTGTTGGAAGACAAATCTCCGTCCCAGTCTCAGGTCTTTTGCAGACTCCATCAGGTTTTCTTCCAGAATGGTCCTGTATTTGGCTCCATCCATCTTCCCATCAATTTTAACCATCTTCCCTGTCCCTGCTGAAGAAAAGCAGGCCCAAACCATGATGCTGCCACCACCATGTTTGACAGTGGGGATGGTGTGTTCAGGGTGTTGCTTTTCTGCCAAACATAACGTTTTGCATTGTTGCCAAAAAGTTCAATTTTGGTTTCATCTGACCAGAGCACCTTCTTCCACATGTTTGGTGTGTCTCCCAGGTGGCTTGTGGCAAACTTTAAACGACACTTTTTATGGATATCTTTAAGAAATGGCTTTCTTCTTGCCACTCTTCCATAAAGGCCAGATTTGTGCAATATACGACTGATTGTTGTCCTATGGACAGAGTCTCCCACCTCAGCTGTAGATCTCTGCAGTTCATCCAGAGTGATCATGGGCCTCTTGGCTGCATCTCTGATCAGTCTTCTCCTTGTATGAGCTGAAAGTTTAGAGGGACGGCCAGGTCTTGGTAGATTTGCAGTGGTCTGATACTCCTTCCATTTCAATATTATCGCTTGCACAGTGCTCCTTGGGATGTTTAAAGCTTGGGAAATCTTTTTGTATCCAAATCCGGCTTTAAACTTCTTCACAACAGTATCTCGGACCTGCCTGGTGTGTTCCTTGTTCTTCATGATGCTCTCTGCGCTTTTAACGGACCTCTGAGACTATCACAGTGCAGGTGCATTTATACGGAGACTTGATTACACACAGGTGGATTGTATTTATCATCATTAGTCATTTAGGTCAACATTGGATCATTCAGAGATCCTCACTGAACTTCTGGAGAGAGTTTGCTGCACTGAAAGTAAAGGGGCTGAATAATTTTGCACGCCCAATTTTTCAGTTTTTGATTTGTTAAAAAAGTTTGAAATATCCAATAAATGTCGTTCCACTTCATGATTGTGTCCCACTTGTTGTTGATTCTTCACAAAAAAATACAGTTTTATATCTTTATGTTTGAAGCCTGAAATGTGGCAAAAGGTCGCAAAGTTCAAGGGGGCCGGATACTTTCGCAAGGCACTGTATATCCACTGTATATTTGTATATCCACTGTATGTCCACTGTATATCAACCGTATATTTGTATATCCACTGTATGTCCACTGTATATCCACTGTATATCAACTGTATATTTGTATATCCACTGTATGTCCACTGTATGTCCACTGTATATCCACTGTATATCAACTGTATATTTGTATATCCACTGTATGTCCACTGTATATCAACTGTATATTTGTATATCCACTGTATGTCCACTGTATATTCACTGTATATCAACTTTTAAATTTGTATATCCACTGTATATTTGTATATCCACTGTATGTCCACTGTATATCAACTGTATATTTGTATATCCACTGTATGTCCACTGTATATTCACTGTATATCAACTGTATATTTGTATATCCACTGTATATTCACTGTATATCAACTGTATATTTGTATATACACTGTATATTTGCATATCAATTGTATATCCACCAGATATCCACTGTATATTTGTAATTCCACTGTATATTTGTATGTCCACTGTATATCCACTGTATATTTGTATATTCACTGTAAATGTGTAGATCCACTGTATATTTGTATATCAACTTCATATCCACTGTATATCCACAATATATTTGTATGTCCACTGTATATCAACTGTATATTTGTATATCAACTGTATATCAACTTCATATTCACTGTATATATTTGTATATCCACTGTATATTTGTATATCAACTGTATATCCACAGTATATCAACTTCATATCCACTGTATATATTTGTATATCAACTGTATATGTGTATATCAACTGTATATCAACTGTATATTTGTATATCAACTTCATATGCACTGTATATTTGTATATCCACTGTATATCCTCTGTATATTTGTGAGGCACACACCTGTCCATATTTATCCACTTGATATCCGCTGTATATTTGTATATCCACTGTATATCAAATGTATATCCACTGTATATTCACTGTATATCCACTGTATTTCAAATGTATATCAAATGTATATCCACTGTATATTTGTATATTCACTGTATATCAAATGTATATCCACTGTATATTTGTATATCCACTGTATATCAAATGTATATCCACTGTATATTTGTATATCCACTGTATATCAAATGTATATCCACTGTATATTTGTATATCCACTGTATATCAACTGTATATCCACTGTATATTCACTGTATATCCACTGTATATTCACTGTATATTTATATATTCACTGTATATCCACTGTATTTCAAATGTATATCAAATGTATATCCACTGTATATTTGTATATCCACTGTATATCAAATGTATATCCACTGTATATTTGTATATCCACTGTATATCAAATGTATATCCACTGTATATTTGTATATCCACTGTATATCAAATGTATATCCACTGTATATTTGTATATCCACTGTATATCAAATGTATATCCACTGTATATTTGTATATCCACTGTATATCAAATGTATATCCACTGTATATTCACTGTATATCCACTGTATTTCAAATGTATATCAAATGTATATCCACTGTATATCCACTGTATTTCAAATGTATATCAAATGTATATCCACTGTATATTTGTATATCCACTGTATATCAAATGTATATCCACTGTATATTTGTATATCCACTGTATATCAAATGTATATCCACTGTATATTTGTATATCCACTGTATATCAAATGTATATCCACTGTATATCAACTGTATATCCACTGTATATTCACTGTATATTTATATTTTCACTGTATTTCAAATGTATATCAAATGTATATCCACTGTATATTTGTATATTCACTGTATATCAAATGTATATCCACTGTATATTTGTATATACACTGTATATCAAATGTATATCCACTGTATATCAACTGTATATCCACTGTATATTCACTGTATATTTATATATTCACTGTATATCCACTGTATTTCAAATGTATATCAAATGTATATCCACTGTATATTTGTATATTCACTGTATATCAAATGTATATCCACTGTATATTTGTATATACACTGTATATCAAATGTATATCCACTGTATATTTGTATATCCACTGTATATCAAATGTATATCCACTGTATATCAACTGTATATCCACTGTATATTTGTATATCCACTGTATATCAAATGTATATCCACTGTATATCAACTGTATATCCACTGTATATTTGTATATCCACTGTATATCAAATGTATATGCATTTGGGAAAGTATTCAGACCCCTTTTTTTCCACATTTGGTTGTGTTACAGCCTTGTTCTAAACGTGATTAAATGATTTGTTTTCCTCATCAATCTCCACACACACAATACCCCATAATGACATCACAATACCCCATAATGACATCACAATACCCCATAATGACATCACAATACCCCATAATGACATCACAATACCCCATAATGACGAAGCGAAAACGGGTTTTTAAAAATGTTTGCGAATGTATAAAAAAATAAAATAAAAAAAACTTATTTACATGTGTATTCAGACCATTTGCTATGAGACTCAAAATTGAGCTCATGTGCATCCTGTTTCCATTGATCATCCTTGAGATGTTTCTACATTGGAGTCCACCTGTGGTGAATTCAAGTGATTGGACATGATTTGGAAAGGCACACACCTGTCTATATAAGGTCCCACAGTTAACAGTGCATGTCGGAGCAGGTTTTTCTGGTACAGTGGCCAAACGGAAGCCACTCATCAGTAAAAGGCACATGACAGCCCACTTGAAGTTTGCCAAAAAGCACCTAAAGGATTTAGACCATGAGAAACAAAATTCTTTGGTCTGATGAAACCAAGATTGAACTCTTTGGCCTGAATGCCAAGCGTAACATCTGGAGGAAACCTGGCATCATCCCTACGGTGAAGCATGGTGGCACAGCCAGAAGAGGACTGGCCACCCCTCATAGCCTGGTTCCTCTCTAGGTTTCTTCCTAGGTTTTGGCCTTTCTAGAAAGTTTTTCCTAGCCACCGTGCTTCTCCACCTGCATTGCTTGCTGTTTGGGGTTTTAGGCTGGGTTTCTGTACAGCACTTTGAGATATTGGCTGATATAAGAAGGGCTTTATAAATTATTATTCTTTTTTGTTTTTAATTTTTGGTGGCATCATCATGCTGTGGGGATGTTTCTCAGCAGTAGGGACTGGGAGACTAGTCAGGATCGATGGAAAGATGAACGGAGCAAAATACAGAGATCCTTGATGAAAACCTGCTCCAGAGCGTTCAGGATCTCTCTGAATGTTCCCCAGCCAGAGCTCGGACTTGAACCCAATTTAACATCTCTGGAGAGACCTGAAAATAGCTGCGCAGTGACGCACCCTATCCAACCTGAGTTTGAGATAATCTGCAGAGAAGAATAGCAGAAACTCTCCAAATACATGTGTGCCAAGCTTGTAGGCTGTAATCGCCGCCAAAGGTGCTTCAACAAAGTACTGAGTAATGGGTCTGAATACTTATGTAAATGTCATATTTTAGTTTTTTATATTTAATACATTTGCAAAAATGTATAACAACTATTTTAGCTTTTTCATTATGGGGTATTTTTTTGTAGATTTAAGAGGATTTCTTTGTATTTAATCCATGTTGGAATATGTAAAAAAAAAATGTGGAAAAAGTCTAGGGGTCTGAATGCTTTCCGAATCCACTGTATATTTGTATGTCCACTGTAGATCCACTGTTTTTCCACTGTCTATGTGTATGTCCACTGTATATCAACTGTATGTCCACTGTATATCAGTTGTATATCCACTGTATATCAACTATATGTCCACTGTATATCAATTGTATATCCACTATATATTCACTGTATATCCACTGTATATTTGTATGGCCACTGTATATCAACTGTATATCCACTGTATATCAACTGTATGTCCACTGTATATCAATTGTATATCCACTATATATTCACTGTATATTTGTATGTCCACTGTATATCAATTGTATATCCACTATATATTCACTGTATATCCACTGCTCACCCTCTTATAACTCTATGCTCACTCAAACTAGTTTTATATAAGTATGTTGTCTGAGTATGTTGTCCATCACTAGCAGCACCATATCACCAGGTAACATTCTGAGTATGTTGTCCATCACTAGCAGCACCATATCACCAGGTAACATTCTGAGTATGTTGTCCATCACTAGCAGCATCATATCACCAAGTACACTTCTGAGTATGTTGTCCATCACTAGCAGCATCATATCACCAGGTAACATTCTGAGTATGTTGTCCATCACTAGCAGCATCATATCACCAGGTAACATTCTGATTGTGTGTAAATGTACTTGTTGAGTAAAGGTGATTCTGAAAACAGTCGTCATTCAATGAGATTTTAATCAGGGCTGTGTGGAATACATAGGATATCCAGGGAGAAACCAAGACAAGTCATGAACAATGTCTGTGTTTATACCTCTGCACTGAACAAACTTTACTCTGATAGCTTTTCAGCTATTTCAGTGTGGTTACGTCTCTTCTTCCAAGGCAGGCAGAAGGTTAGTAAACCTCTGTCTTTATGTTGATGACAGGAATCAGAAGCTATGATAATAACTGTAGGGCTTTTAGTCACTGTCCACTTCAGTGCAGGCTGACAGAGACAGACAGACAGAGGTAGACACTTTTCTCTGGTCAAGTGAGGAAGCAGCAACTCTCCAACACAGAAGTGTCCTTGAGGCAGGGACAGCGTGCATACTAAGTCACTCATCACACACCTGAATTGCTATTTTTATCTCTGCCTCTGTGATGCCGGGTCTCACAGGCTGTCGTAAGCTCATCACAAACATTTATAAACACCCCTTGATTAGATCTAAAGCCACGCGCCACCCCCTTCACCAAGGTGACATTCTCCCATGTCCTATACACACAACCTGACGGTGAACCTCCACGTCATGGAAGGGAAACATCCCCGTTGTGCTTTAGTCAACATTCCTGTCTACAGTACACATGTACTGTACTACTGTACTGCCTCACACAGTCGGTTTCAAGGAATTGGTGTAAAATGTTTTTACTTGCCTAAGTTACGTGCCTGACTGCTGTGTTTGTCTGCCTCTCTCTGTCTGTCTGTCTGCCTCTCTCTGTCTGTCTGTCTGCCTCTCTCTGTCTATCTGTCTGCCTCGCTCTGTCTGTCTGTCTGCCTCTCTTTGTCTGTCTATTTGTCTGCCTCTCTCTGTCTGTCTGTCTGTCTGCCTCTCTTTGTCTATCTGTCTGTCTGTCTCTCTCTGTCTATCTGTCTGTCTGTCTGCTTCTCTCTGTCTATCTGTCTGCCTCTCTTTGTCTATCTGTCCGTCTGCCTCTCTTTGTCTCTCGGTCTGTCTGTCTGCCTCTCTGTCTGCCTGTTTATCTGCCTGTACCTCTGTCCACCAGTCGGCCTGTCTTGACCTCTGTCCACCAGTCGGCCTGTCTTGACCTCTGTCCACCAGTCGGCCTGTCTTGACCTCCGTCCACCAGTCGGCCTGTCTTGACCTCTGTCCACCAGTCGGTCTGTCTTGACCTCTGTCCACCAGTCGGCCTGTCTTGACCTCCGTCCACCAGTCGGCCTGTCTTGACCTCTGTCCACCAGTCGGCCTGTCTTGACCTCCGTCCACCAGTCGGCCTGTCTTGACCTCTGTCCACCAGTCGGTCTGTCTTGACCTCTGTCCACCAGTCGGTCTGTCTTGACCTCTGTCCACCAGTCGGTCTGTCTTGACCTCTGTCCACCAGTCGACTTGTCTTGACCTCTGTGTTGCTGATCATAGCCTGCATTAACATGCTGCACCTCCCCTTATCACATGCCTCATCCAATCACTGTAGTTAATGGGGCTGCGCCCAGACACTCTGTTCTCTCATCAATCGAAACAAGGCACATGGACATAAAAATTCAAATGAAATGTGTGCAAAACTCATAATGAAAGTGTGAGTAGCGTACTATGGTAAATGTTTTGTTCGAGATAATGGTGGTTTCAGCAAACAGACAAACATGGTAAATTGTAGCATAAATAAATATTAGGGTTCTCATGCGCTGGTTGGCATTTATTGTCATGAATCTTGCCCTGGAGGCAAAGAACTTACTGAGGAACAGTTCATATGAGGAAATCAGTCAATTTAAATTAATAAATGTGTCACTAATCTATAGATTTCACATGATTGGGAATACAGATATGCATCTGTTGGTCACAGATACCTTAAAGAAAAAGTAGAGCCGTGGATCAGAAAACCAGTCAGTATCGGGTGTGACCGCCATTTGCCTCATGCAGCGCGACACATCTCCTTTGCATAGAGTTGACCAGGCTGTTGATTGTGGCCTGAGGGATGTTGTCCCCACTCCTGTTCAATGACTGTGAGAAGTTGATGGATATTGCAGAGAACTAGAACACACCGTCGATCCAGAGCATCCCAAACATGCTCAATAGGTGACATGTCTGATGAGTATGCAGGCCAAGAACTGGGACATTTTCAGCTTCCAGGAATTGTGTACAGATCCTTGCGACATGGGGCTGTGCATTATCTTGCTGAAACATGAGGTGATGGCGACGGATGAATGGCACGACAATGGGCCTCAGGATCTCGTCACGTTATCTCTGCGCATTCAAATAGCCTTTGATAAAGTGCAATTGTGTTCATTGTTCGTAGCTTATGCCTCCCCATACCATAACCTCACCGCCCCCATGGGGCACTCTGTTCACAACGTTCACATCAGCAAACCGCTCACCCGGACGACACCATACACGCTTTCTGCCATCTGCTCGGTACAGTTGAAACCGGGATTCATCTGTGAAGACCACACTTCTCCAGCGTGCCAGAGGCTATGGAAGGTAAGAATTTCCCCACTGAAGTCTGTTACGACACCAAACTGCAGTCAGGTCAAGACCCTGGTGAGGACGACGAGCACACAGATGAACTTTCCTGAGACGGTTTCTGACAGTTTGTGCAGATCTTCTTTGGTTGTACAAACCCACAGTTTCATCAGCTGTCTGGGTGGCTGGTCTCAGACGATCCCACAGTTTCATCAGCTGTCTGGGTGGCTGGTCTCAGACGATCCCACAGTTTCATCAGCTGTCTGGGTGGCTGGTCTCAGATGATCCCACAGTTTCATCAGCTGTCTGGGTGGCTGGTCTCAGATGATCCCACAGTTTCATCAGCTGTCTGGGTGGCTGGTCTCAGATGATCCCACAGTTTCATCAGCTGTCTGGGTGGCTGGTCTCAGACGATCCCACAGTTTCATCAGCTGTCTGGGTGGCTGGTCTCAGATGATCCCACAGTTTCATCAGCTGTCTGGGTGGCTGGTCTCAGATGATCCCACAGTTTCATCAGCTGTCTGGGTGGCTGGTCTCAGATGATCCCACAGTTTCATCAGCTGTCTGGGTGGCTGGTCTCAGATGATCCCACAGTTTCATCAGCTGTCTGGGTGGCTGGTCTCAGACGATCCCACAGTTTCATCAGCTGTCTGGGTGGCTGGTCTCAGACGATCCCACAGTTTCATCAGCTGTCTGGGTGGCTGGTCTCAGACGATCCCACAGTTTCATCAGCTGTCTGGGTGGCTGGTCTCAGACGATCCCACAGTTTCATCAGCTGTCTGGGTGGCTGGTCTCAGATGATCCCACAGTTTCATCAGCTGTCTGGGTGGCTGGTCTCAGACGATCCCACAGTTTCATCAGCTGTCTGGGTGGCTGGTCTCAGATGATCCCACAGTTTCATCAGCTGTCTGGGTGGCTGGTCTCAGACGATCCCACAGTTTCATCAGCTGTCTGGGTGGCTGGTCTCAGACGATCCCACAGTTTCATCAGCTGTCTGGGTGGCTGGTCTCAGATGATCCCACAGTTTCATCAGCTGTCTGGGTGGCTGGTCTCAAATGATCCCACAGTTTCATCAGCTGTCTGGGTGGCTGGTCTCAGATGATCCCACAGTTTCATCAGCTGTCTGGGTGGCTGGTCTCAGATGATCCCACAGTTTCATCAGCTGTCTGGGTGGCTGGTCTCAGATGATCCCACAGTTTCATCAGCTGTCTGGGTGGCTGGTCTCAGACGATCCCACAGTTTCATCAGCTGTCTGGGTGGCTGGTCTCAGACGATCCCACAGTTTCATCAGCTGTCTGGGTGGCTGGTCTCAGACGATCCCACAGTTTCATCAGCTGTCTGGGTGGCTGGTCTCAGACGATCCCACAGTTTCATCAGCTGTCTGGGTGGCTGGTCTCAGATGATCCCACAGTTTCATCAGCTGTCTGGGTGGCTGGTCTCAGATGATCCCACAGTTTCATCAGCTGTCTGGGTGGCTGGTCTCAGATGATCCCACAGTTTCATCAGCTGTCTGGGTGGCTGGTCTCAGATGATCCCACAGTTTCATCAGCTGTCTGGGTGGCTGGTCTCAGATGATCCCACAGTTTCATCAGCTGTCTGGGTGGCTGGTCTCAGATGATCCCACAGTTTCATCAGCTCTCTGGGTGGCTGGTCTCAGACGATCCCACAGTTTCATCAGCTGTCTGGGTGGCTGGTCTCAGATGATCCCACAGTTTCATCAGCTGTCTGGGTGGCTGGTCTCAGACGATCCCACAGTTTCATCAGCTGTCTGGGTGGCTGGTCTCAGATGATCCCACAGTTTCATCAGCTGTCTGGGTGGCTGGTCTCAGACGATCCCACAGTTTCATCAGCTGTCTGGGTGGCTGGTCTCAGACGATCCCACAGTTTCATCAGCTGTCTGGGTGGCTGGTCTCAGACGATCCCACAGTTTCATCAGCTGTCTGGGTGGCTGGTCTCAGACGATCCCACAGTTTCATCAGCTGTCTGGGTGGCTGGTCTCAGACGATCCCACAGTTTCATCAGCTGTCTGGGTGGCTGGTCTCAGACGATCCCACAGTTTCATCAGCTGTCTGGGTGGCTGGTCTCAGACGATCCCACAGTTTCATCAGCTGTCTGGGTGGCTGGTCTCAGACGATCCCACAGTTTCATCAGCTGTCTGGGTGGCTGGTCTCAGACGATCCCACAGTTTCATCAGCTGTCTGGGTGGCTGGTCTCAGACGATCCCACAGTTTCATCAGCTGTCTGGGTGGCTGGTCTCAGACGATCCCACAGTTTCATCAGCTGTCTGGGTGGCTGGTCTCAGACGATCCCACAGTTTCATCAGCTGTCTGGGTGGCTGGTCTCAGACGATCCCACAGTTTCATCAGCTGTCTGGGTGGCTGATCTCAGACGATCCCACAGTTTCATCAGCTGTCTGGGTGGCTGATCTCAGATGATCCCACAGTTTCATCAGCTGTCTGGGTGGCTGATCTCAGATGATCCCACAGTTTCATCAGCTGTCTGGGTGGCTGGTCTCAGATGATCCCACAGTTTCATCAGCTGTCTGGGTGGCTGGTCTCAGATGATCCCACAGTTTCATCAGCTGTCTGGGTGGCTGGTCTCAGATGATCCCACAGTTTCATCAGCTGTCTGGGTGGCTGGTCTCAGACGATCCCACAGTTTCATCAGCTGTCTGGGTGGCTGGTCTCAGACGATCCCACAGTTTCATCAGCTGTCTGGGTGGCTGGTCTCAGACGATCCCACAGTTTCATCAGCTGTCTGGGTGGCTGGTCTCAGATGATCCCACAGTTTCATCAGCTGTCTGGGTGGCTGGTCTCAGACGATCCCACAGTTTCATCAGCTGTCTGGGTGGCTGGTCTCAGACGATCCCACAGTTTCATCAGCTGTCTGGGTGGCTGGTCTCAGACGATCCCACAGTTTCATCAGCTGTCTGGGTGGCTGGTCTCAGACGATCCCACAGTTTCATCAGCTGTCTGGGTGGCTGGTCTCAGACGATCCCACAGTTTCATCAGCTGTCTGGGTGGCTGGTCTCAGATGATCCCACAGTTTCATCAGCTGTCTGGGTGGCTGGTCTCAGATGATCCCACAGTTTCATCAGCTGTCTGGGTGGCTGGTCTCAGATGATCCCACAGTTTCATCAGCTGTCTGGGTGGCTGGTCTCAGACGATCCCACAGTTTCATCAGCTGTCTGGGTGGCTGGTCTCAGATGATCCCACAGTTTCATCAGCTGTCTGGGTGGCTGGTCTCAGATGATCCCACAGTTTCATCAGCTGTCTGGGTGGCTGGTCTCAGATGATCCCACAGTTTCATCAGCTGTCTGGGTGGCTGGTCTCAGATGATCCCACAGTTTCATCAGCTGTCTGGGTGGCTGGTCTCAGACGATCCCACAGTTTCATCAGCTGTCTGGGTGGCTGGTCTCAGACGATCCCACAGTTTCATCAGCTGTCTGGGTGGCTGGTCTCAGACGATCCCACAGTTTCATCAGCTGTCTGGGTGGCTGGTCTCAGACGATCCCACAGTTTCATCAGCTGTCTGGGTGGCTGGTCTCAGATGATCCCACAGTTTCATCAGCTGTCTGGGTGGCTGGTCTCAGACGATCCCACAGTTTCATCAGCTGTCTGGGTGGCTGGTCTCAGATGATCCCACAGTTTCATCAGCTGTCTGGGTGGCTGGTCTCAGACGATCCCACAGTTTCATCAGCTGTCTGGGTGGCTGGTCTCAGACGATCCCACAGTTTCATCAGCTGTCTGGGTGGCTGGTCTCAGATGATCCCACAGTTTCATCAGCTGTCTGGGTGGCTGGTCTCAAATGATCCCACAGTTTCATCAGCTGTCTGGGTGGCTGGTCTCAGATGATCCCACAGTTTCATCAGCTGTCTGGGTGGCTGGTCTCAGATGATCCCACAGTTTCATCAGCTGTCTGGGTGGCTGGTCTCAGACGATCCCACAGTTTCATCAGCTGTCTGGGTGGCTGGTCTCAGACGATCCCACAGTTTCATCAGCTGTCTGGGTGGCTGGTCTCAGACGATCCCACAGTTTCATCAGCTGTCTGGGTGGCTGGTCTCAGACGATCCCACAGTTTCATCAGCTGTCTGGGTGGCTGGTCTCAGACGATCCCACAGTTTCATCAGCTGTCTGGGTGGCTGGTCTCAGATGATCCCACAGTTTCATCAGCTGTCTGGGTGGCTGGTCTCAGATGATCCCACAGTTTCATCAGCTGTCTGGGTGGCTGGTCTCAGATGATCCCACAGTTTCATCAGCTGTCTGGGTGGCTGGTCTCAGATGATCCCACAGTTTCATCAGCTGTCTGGGTGGCTGGTCTCAGATGATCCCACAGTTTCATCAGCTGTCTGGGTGGCTGGTCTCAGATGATCCCACAGTTTCATCAGCTCTCTGGGTGGCTGGTCTCAGACGATCCCACAGTTTCATCAGCTGTCTGGGTGGCTGGTCTCAGATGATCCCACAGTTTCATCAGCTGTCTGGGTGGCTGGTCTCAGACGATCCCACAGTTTCATCAGCTGTCTGGGTGGCTGGTCTCAGATGATCCCACAGTTTCATCAGCTGTCTGGGTGGCTGGTCTCAGACGATCCCACAGTTTCATCAGCTGTCTGGGTGGCTGGTCTCAGACGATCCCACAGTTTCATCAGCTGTCTGGGTGGCTGGTCTCAGACGATCCCACAGTTTCATCAGCTGTCTGGGTGGCTGGTCTCAGACGATCCCACAGTTTCATCAGCTGTCTGGGTGGCTGGTCTCAGACGATCCCACAGTTTCATCAGCTGTCTGGGTGGCTGGTCTCAGACGATCCCACAGTTTCATCAGCTGTCTGGGTGGCTGGTCTCAGACGATCCCACAGTTTCATCAGCTGTCTGGGTGGCTGGTCTCAGACGATCCCACAGTTTCATCAGCTGTCTGGGTGGCTGGTCTCAGATGATCCTGTTGGTGAAGAAGCCTGATGTGGAGGTCCTGGGTTGGTGTGGTTACACAAATTTCAGAGAAATAAGCTGTTGGTGCGTATGGAACATTTTGGGGATCAACAATCGCAGCTCATGTTGCATTTATATTTTTGTTCAGTGTAGTTTTCTGCTAGTATTTCAGTGTTCAAAACTTAAAGTAATGGTTATCATTTTAAAGTTGTAAATACTTAACAGTTTTGTGTTTTATAAACTTTTTAAAACTAAATTGCATGATGTATTCTGAACTGTAATGAAGTTACTTGAACATGAATATTTGTTGTAGTGAACATAAAAATGTACTTAAATTATTCATCTTCCTTACACTTTTTTTGCAAGTGTAAGTAGTTCTAATTAGTAATTTTCAGTGGTTGTGTCTACATTTTTAACATTGTTTTATATATGTGACAATGTGCCATTTTAACCCACGTTAGCAGGCATTGTTGAGCACAGTGCTCATTCCTCTAGCTAGCAGATAGCGCTGTAAACATCACAGGGTGCTGTATTAGCCTCTGTCGCTAAGAGTTGTGCACATGACATTGTTGATGGTGGGAATGGATTGTCTCATTATTGAACGTCAATTTGACCAAAGGGTTTTGATATCCGTTCATCATGATCAATTATACCTCATAGCACAACAAACTGCTTAATACTATTTTAGAAATATATGTTAAATATAAACCGAGTGGCGCAGCGGTCTAAGGCACTGCATCACAGTGGTAGAGGCGTCACTATAGACCCGGGTTTGTATCACAACCGGCCGTGATCGGGAGTCCTATAGGGCGGCGCACAATTGGTAGTCAATGTCTGACTACTTCTTTATTATTTTACATAAAGACGTAAAACTATAGAATCAAGTAAGAACAATTTATTTAATAAATGTTATATTGACTTTAAAATATTAAATAATCATAACTTGTAAAAACTCAACTTTAGATTAGCAGAACATAAATAAATATACTGAACAAAAACCTAAATACAACATGTAAAGTGTTGGTCCCATGTTTCATGAGGTGAAATAAAAGATCCCACAAATGTTCCACATGCACAAAAAGCTTATTTCTCTCAAATTCTGTTTACATCCCTGTTCGTGGCATTTCTCCTCTGCCAAGATAATCCATCCACCTGAAAGGTGTGACATATCAAGAAGCTGATGAAACAGCATGATCATTATACAGGTGCACCTTGTGCTGGGGAAAATAAAAGGCCTCTCTAAAATGTGCAGTTTTGTCACACAACACAATGCCACAGATGTCTGATATAAATACTATGCATGCCAGTATCTCTTGGCTAAGAGTTGAGGAGAGACTGACTGCATCACTTCTTCTTTTTATAAGAAACATGAATGTGTTGAAAATCTCAAATTGTTTGCATAGTCAACATACACACAGCTCTGACACACACACTTACCCCACCAGACATGCCACCAGGGGTCTTTTCACAGTCCCCAAATCCCGAACAAATTCAAGAAAGCTCTGTTCCATCTTATATTGCTCAAATAATAAGCAAACCTGGTTTCAAAAAACAGATAAAGCAACACCTCGCGGCACAACGCCTCTCCCCTATTTGACCTAGATAGTTTGTGTGGATGTATTGACATGTAGGCTACTGTTGGTGTTTCATACTGGAGAGGACACTACACGTACCTTTTAAAAATGTATGTAGTTCTTTCCTTGAGCTGTTCTTGTCTATTGATGTTCTGTATTATGTCATGTTTAATGTTTTGTGTTGGACACCAGGAAGAGTAGCTGCTGCTTTTGCAACAGCTAGTGGGGATCCTAATAAAATACCAAATGTCTCATGTTTTGAGGGAGCGTGCAATTGGCACGCTGACCTCCACATCGGGCTTCTTCACCTGCAGGATCGTCTGAGACCAGCCACCTGGACAGTTGATGAAACTGAGGAGTATTTCTGTCTATAATAAAGCCCTTTTGTGGGTTAAAACTAATTCTTAGTGGGTGGGCCTTGCTCCCAAGTGGGTGGACCTATGTCCTCCCAGGCCCACCTACAGTATGGCTGCGACCCTGCCCAGTCTTAGATTAGGGCCTAATGAGTTCATTTCATTTGACTGATTTCCTTATGTGAACTGTAACTCAGTAAAATTGTTGAAATTGTTGCATGTTGTGTTTATATTTTTGTTCAGTATAGTTATATTTACTCAATAACCTACAATTGAACTGTACTCAAAAACATTAAGTGACTAGATATCTTATTGACATATGAGTTAGTTCCACTTTTATGATTTTAGTTCTATTGACCATTGGATATTTTTTAGTAGCGACTACTCAATTTCTTTAATGAGTTAAGCAGTTACTTTTTACCATGTGTAAACGATGTCCAGTGTCCACTCTAGTGCAACCAGTCTTCTTTAGTGAATATCCATGTTGCATGAAAGTTATGGGGCAATGACAGTTGTGAAACAATGACATTTGATTGAAAAGATAGACATTTAAAACACAAGCTGCTTTCCCTTTATTCCCAACTTAACTTCCTGAAATGTAGGCTATTGTTCAAAAGCGATCACGTGCCAAAGTGCTATCCTCCAGGATCCTTAATCCAGGATCGTCATCAGATTAAGATTATGCCCAGGGACCCCCCATTTATGAGACCGATGGAGATGGAGTGCCCGCCACTGAACCAGGGCGGAGCTTGGCCAGATTACCCCTCTCGGTTCATTTTAGATAGCCTACCCCCCGCCCTCTGTGCATCTCTCCCTCTCCCTGACTCCGTCAGTCATCCTTCCAGGTAACTCTGGTCCAGACAATGCGCGGCTGGCAACTGCTGCTGTCCGTGTAGTTGGCTCTCTACAGGGCCTTCTCCCACACAGTATACCTCATCCTCCGACTGCTAGAGACAATCCGCATGCGGAGCGGTCATCGCGCGCACCGTGGCGAATTTTCACTTGATTTTCTGTCGCAGAAAAGAGTGGTCCCTATAGCTTGCCAGTATTTCGGAATATGGTGGTCCTTGTTAAATATGAATGAGTTCTCATTTTTTACGTCTTAAATGTCAGTGATGGATACAGTTTTAGAATCCGCATGAAAATTGAAGTTTTGCGTTTCGTTTTATTCATTAAAGCTGGGAAAATGCGTCGTGTCTGAGGCAGAATCTACGGTCTCGACCAAATCAGCCCAGGACCTGCGTATGAGAAAAGCAAACCCGTGCTTTCCTAATATTTAGCAAACATTGCATTTGGCTTGCATTCATCCCCAGTTTTGGATTGATCGGATGCGTCAGCGTTGGAAGCGGCTGTGGAGAACCCCATAGCTTTCGGCATGATTTGATGTAACTGGATTTTTTAACAGGGTAACTGGATATCTCTTACCTTTTAACTGAGAACAGCTACATTCAAGTCAAGAAGCAAACTCCATCAAGAGATAGATCCATCCCTATATGGACTAAATCTTGGTTCTTCGGGATTTAAAACTAGCAAATCACACGCATCTTGTTCGGCGCTTCTTGGGAAAATAGCCTTAAACTGTGGGAGACATGAAAGTTGTTTCAGCAGTGTTGTTCCTTGCCATATTTTGGAGTCAGGAGTGGGAGCCCGTGCTTTCTGATTCAATCATACACATCGGTAAGTTGCCTTCTTCCAACATCAGTAGGCTAATAAGGATGCCATGCCTCTGTGCATAGATTTGCCTCTGCATAGATTTTTGGTATAAGCAAATAATTTGTACCACCACACACCACTAACGGTGTGGACATTGTCAGTACCCGTAGCATGATATTGGTACACGGATACACTATTATTAAATATAAGCAATTAATCCCCGCCACAAAAAAATAATAATCGTGTATTTAACAGCTTGCGCCATTGCGCATAATGGCTAATGAAGTTGCCTGCTGAGTTTTGCACATACTTACCATGTATGTTTTAATTTGGGTATTTCATCTCATGTTTTTCTATTTAATAACGTAGAGGCGGGAAATGTGAATAACTAAAATGTAATATGAACATAGTGATTAGCCTATGGGTATTGTGTTTACTGTCTCAAATCGCCTGCTACCTAAAAACAGGTGATATGAAAAATCCGTGATGTCTGCGGATTAGGGAATATGCTGATATTTTATTTCTTGAAACAATGTATCCACATTTACATGTAACCTACATGCAATGCAGCTGGAATAGCCTTAACAATATAGGCCCGTGCCTACCACTGTGGGAAGTGTGATAATGTTGAGTGGCATATCGAAAAGGGGTGTAGGAAAATTGTTGTTAGATACTTCTTATAATGTAGGATGTAAGAGAAGGGTCAGCTGAGAGATGTCTGCATCGTGCATGTCTTGTGCGCATGTATATAGGTTACTATTTGGATGGACATGAATTGTGATATTTGGATGGACATGAATTGTGATATCAAATGGGGGAAAATCCACTCTTGTGTGTGTGTGTGTGTGTGTGTGTGTGTGTGTGTCTGTCTGTGTGTGAGAGAGAGAGAGAGATGCACACCAATTTAATGTTACAAGCAAGATAACCCCGATAGAGCTACAGGCCTAGAGGCTATGTGCTTAACATAAAAAGCTACAGGTTTACCTGATCTAAACCCACTATTTCTATATATTAGCTTGTAATCCCTTAACCTGTTTAGTACATTGGCCTTCTTTATATTTGATTATTCCAACCCCCAATACTCTGATAGCCTATTGTGAGGTCATTATTTTGCAATGCATTTCTGACTTGTTGCACACCTGACAAAAGTCGATTTAATGCATCAGAAACATTAGCCAAGGTACGCCAAGGTGATTTACATGAGCTTATTTGTAGCTGTTTGTCAAGATCAGGGATTCGTTTATGGACGGTCTTTGGGCAAGGTTAGTTTACTCCAATGAAAAACGGGGAATATTTATCCTATTTATTTTGAATATTTTCCCGGTTTTAACGTAGCCTACTTTAAATGTCCTTCTTTTTCATCTGAATGCCAATAACCCGTTTTTTGTTCTCTTATCCTCGATAAATATCATTTGGTTGTGTTTTTGAGTCTTCGTTTAATTCCCAACCCCCAATCGATAGTTCGTTTCCATTCTTTGACGTTTGTATTTAGAATCACTACATGAAAGGTTACCCTTATCATTACCCTCCCTGGTGGAAATGGCAGACTATAGGCCACTTGTTTGTTGTGATATATCCTTGCATTGCACGATCAAGTGAGAAATCAAGACAGCACAAAAAACAACATGGTAGGCCTAATTATTGTGGAACAAAATGCTTGAATTGAAGTCTTTAGGCCTACATTGTCTACCTAAACGAGTGGAAGGTCAGGGGAATGAAAAGCTACAGTATATTAAGCATCACTTTGACGATGTCAGAAGTAATCCCTTTCTAATCTCTTTGTTGCTGTTAAAGAAAGAATGGGGGGGAGAACCCTGACGTCAACCCGGAGATAGCACTACCGCATTATCCTTTCCTGTGACGCGGGAATTTTAGGTAGGCATTTTCATTTTGCGCGCTTTACTTGATCACTGAGGAGCCTTCTAATGATCTGCATGCTGAAGGGAGAGCCCGTGCGCCGTGCACTGCATCGCAATGGCCCGCCGCTTTATGAGGCTATTCAGTAAGTCACTGTGATTTATGTCGCTGGAAAGCAACAAAGTCCCTGGTATTATCCGAGCTGCCTGGCACGGTCCTCACACACCACATCCACCCGCTCACCATGCACTAATGCAGAGGAGGCAAACATTCCCTCACGACAGTCCCACTTCAGGCTACTTTGTTGCCCCCGCTTAAGGTTCATGATTCCCTGTTTAAAGTGGATGCCTCTGTTTATGTTTTGCACCTGGTCAAATCCAATGTGCCAACTCGAAATGCTGGAGGGTTAGGTTTATTATAATCCCCCCCTAGTGGTTGTTCTGAGTCTTTATTGCCTTTCAAACGGTCATTTTGTATTAATATTCAACACTTCCCAATACTCCTGAGAAGGGAAAAAAATATTTATTATTTATCTTTTAAATCATATAATTTTCACATTATTTATGATCTGAACCGAATGATAGGTTAGATCTTCCTCAGGGAGAATGTGTGGTTCGAGAGGCTGTTTTATTCAGCTGTAATATAAGAGAGAATTTGATCCGCTGTTCCATCTTTGCCTTTGCCATGGTAGTGGAATTGAAAAATGTGGGCCTTTAGAATGGGATGTTCCTGGGTGTTTTGCTTACCTGTTTTCTCAGCTGTCAAGATTCCTTCCTTTTTTAACAATGAGCACGTTTGTGTGAAGGGATTCCTATCTATCCGCCTAGCAAGTTATGTATCTGTGAGCTCTAACAGATCTGCAACTGCGTGTTTTTTTTTTGCAGAAGATTTAACACCTCAGATTTCCTCTGTGTTAGGATATCTGACTGCAGTACTGGAAGTGACATAGACGTATAGTATTTTGAGTGATTGTGAGGGGTTGCAGGTAATGTATGCTAAAGAAAATCCTGTTTTCAGTACTTTTCTGCAATTGCTGCCTCCCCTATATTTATTCAAATTGAATTCGAATATCCTTCAGAATATCCTTTTCCAGAATAACGTACTGCCACAAGGCTTTACACGAGACAAGCTAAAGTATATCATTGTGATTTATTAGATTAATTCTTTCTCTTCTACATTTTGTTTCCATCCTTATCATTACAAAATGTATTTTGGAATCTACGGTGGAATAACATGGAGTCTAACCCTGTAAACAGTCAGCAGGTAAGGTAGGGTAGGCCAGGTGAACTGGGCCATTTCAAACATGCTATATTTGGAGAACAATCGAGGCCCTTATCCCAAGAACAAACTGATGATGAGGAGTATGTGTGTTGTAAAGGTTTTTGGCTTAATCCCCTCCTAATGCCCAGGCTAACCTCAGCATGCCGATGCCAGCTGTGTGTGTGTGTGTGTGTGTGTGTGTGTGTGTGGACGGGAAGCCAATGGGACAGTTAGGCATGTACCAATAACCTTGCCTCCATTCAAGAGCAGTTTTGCATGTTTTCCGAGCGTAGAGAGAGTTGACAGTAAATTTACAGCACTATAAAACGACCCTTGTTATAAAGGCAAACGGTAGCACAAGTAAGTGTGCTCCACGATGGAACTCCCAGCGAAGGGGGAGGCTCTGCTAGCCTGTATGTTCATCATGCCATATATTTCTAATTGACTGATCGACTTCAAAGCCTGCTGATAGTTCCAGGATATGCTCAATTAGTTGCCATGTTAAGATGGTCCGTTGGCTTGGCTGCACGACTCCACTAACGGGTCATACTAAGTCTTTTACGCTCTGCTTTCCTCACAGTTCACTGGGGTGAATCGTCCTCCAGAATTCTCTGTTGTTTTTTCCAGTGGGCCAGTCCCAAAACACACATGGCAAATGGGAACACATGCACCACTACCACTCACTAACTGTGGCACTCTTGCACTTTAGCCCTACCTAGAACCAATAAAAGAGGTTTCTAACCTCAAGTGTTTTTTTCCTGGTTAAATAAACTAGAAGGGCCACAGAGCTTCATATGCTCATAAATCATTGAGCATGCTGTGTACAGATACATACATCCTACTTTTTATTTTACAAGACTTTAACCTTTATGTTAACAGGGAAAACGTTGGTTGTAGATAAATGAGAGAGAAGTGAATAAAGAACATAGCTAGAGAGGCAGAGAGGAAACCAAGTCATTCATGTGTTTTACCAGTTCTCTTATTGTAGGACTGAGGACTGTGCTGTGTATGCCATATAGATAGTATGCTGGTCCTGTGTGGCCTAGGGTGTTTTCACATATACAGCGCCTTCAGAAAGTATTCACACCCCTGGTCTTTTTTCACATTTTGTTTTGTTACAGCCTGCATTTACAATGGATTCAATTGAGATTTTGTGTAACACACAATACACCATAATGTCAAAGTGGAATTATGTTTTTCAAATATTTAAAAATAAAAAATGAAATGCTGAAATGCCTTGAATCAATAAGTATTCAACCCATTTGTTATGGCAAGGCTAAATAAGTTCAGGAGTAAAAATGAGCTTAACAAGTCACATGATAAGTTGCATGGACTCAGTGAATGTGCAATAATAATGTTTAACATAATTTTTGAATGACTACCTCATATCTGTACTCCACACATACAATTTTCTGTAAGGTCCCTCAGTTATGCAGTGAATCAGGAACCAATACACACAGTCAGTCAAGAAAGCAAAGGCTAGCTTTTTCAAACAGAAATTTGCATCTGTAGCTCTAATTCCAAAAAGTTTTGGGACACTGTAAAGTCCATGGAGAACAAGAGCACCTCCTCCCAGCTGCCCTCTGCAATTAGACTAGGTAACACGGTCACCACTGATAAATCCATGATAATCGAACATTTCAATAAGCATTTCTCTACGGCTGGCCATGCCTTCCTTCTGGCTACTCTAACCCCGGGCAACAGCTCTGCCCCCCCCCCTGCAGCTACTCGCCCGAGCATCCCCAGCTTCTCCTTCACCTAAATCCAGATAACAGATGTTCTGAAAGAGCTGCAAAACCTGGACCCGTACAAATCAGCTGGGCTAGACAATCTGGACCCTCTCTTTCTAAAACTATCCGCCGCCATTGTTGCAACCCCTATTACCAGCCTGTTCAACCTCTCTTTAGTATCGTCCGAGATCCCTAAAGATTGGAAAGCTGCTGCGGTCATCCCCCTCTTCAAAGGGGGTGACACTAGACCCAAACTGCTATAGACCTATATCTATCCTGCCCTGCCTCTCTAAAGTTTTCGAAAGCCAAGTTAATAAACAGATCACTGACCATTTCGAATGCCACCGTGTGTTCTCCGCTGTGCAATCCGGTTTCACGGGTGCATCTCAGCCACGCTCAAGGTACTAAACGATATCATAACCGCCATCGATAAAAGACAGTACAGTGCAGCCGTCTTCATCGACCTGGCCAAGGCTTTTGACTCTGTCAATCACTGTATTCTTATCTGCAGACTCAACAGCCTTGGTTTCTCAAATGACTGCCTCGTCTGGTTCACCAACTTCTTTGCAGACCAGAGTTCAGTGTGTCAAATTGGAGGGCCTGTTGTCCGGACCTCTGGCAGTCTCTATGGGGGTGCCACAGGGTTCAATTCTCGGGCCGACTCTTTTCTCTGTATATATCAATGATGTCGCTCTTGCTGCGGGTGATTCCCTGATCCACCTCTACGCAGACGATACCATTCTGTATACATCTGGCCCTTCCTTGGACACTGTGCTATCTAACCTCCAAACAAGCTTCAATGCCATACAACACTCCTTCCGTGGCCTCCGACTGCTCTTAAACGCTAGTAAAACCAAATGCATGCTTTTCAAATGTTCGCTGCCTGCACCCGTCCGCCTGACTAGCATCACCACCCTGGACGGTTCTGACCTAGAATATGTGGACAACTATAAATACCTAGGTGTCTGGCTAGACTGTAAACTCTCCTTCCAGACTCATATTAAACATCTCCTATCCAAAGTCAAATCTAGAATCGTCTTTCTATTTCACAATAAAGCCTCCTTCACTCACTCTGCCAAACTTACCCTAGTAAAACTGACTATCCTACCGATCCTCGACTTCAGCGATGTCATCTACAAAATAGCTACTCAGAAAGACTGCATCCAGTTATCACAGTGCCATCCATTTGTTACCAAATCACCTTATACCACCCACCACTGCGACCTGTATGCTCTAGTCGGCTGGCCCTTGCTACATATTCGTCACCAGACCCACTGGCTCCAGGTCGTCTATAAGTCTATGCTAGGTACAGCTCCGCCTTATCTCAGCTCACTGGTCACGATAACAACACCCACCCGTAGCACACGTTCCAGCAGGTATATCTCACTGATCATCCCCAAAGCCAACACCCCATTTGGCCGCCTTTCCTTCCAGTTCTCTGCTGCCAGTGACTGGAACGAATTGCAAAAATTGCTGAAGCTGGAGACTTATATTTCCCTCACCAACTTTAAACATAATCTATCTGAGCAGCTAACCGATCGCTGCAGCTGTACACAGTCCATCTGTAAATAGCCCACTCAATCTACCTACCTCATCCCCATATTGTTTTTATTTACTTTTCTGCTCTTTTGCACACCAGTATCTCTACTTGCACATCATCATCTGCTCATTTATTACTCCAGTGTTAATCTGCTAAATTGTAATTATTTGATACTATGGCCTATTTATTGCCTACCTCCTCATGCCTTTTGTACACACTGTATAAAGACTTTCTTTTTTTCGATTGTGTCATTGACTTGTTTATTGTGTTATTGGCTTGTTTATTATTTATTCCATGTTATTCCATGTGTAACTCTGTGTTGTTGTCTGTGTCTCACTGCTTTGCTTTATCTTGTCCAGGTTGCAGTTGTAAATGAGAACTTGTTCTCAACTAGCCTACCTGGTTAAATAAAGGTGAAACAAAAAAAATACAAATACAGATCCAACCACAAAAACAAGGGAGGTTTTCCTATGCCTCGCAAAGAAGGGAATCTATTGTTAGATGGGTAAAAAAAAAAGCAGACATTCAATATCCCTTTGAGCATGGTGCCGGAAAGAGGAAGTAAACCGCTCAGTGATTTCACCATGAGGCCAATGGTGACTTTAAAACAGTTGCGGAGTTTAATGGCTGTGATAGGAGAGAACTGAGGATGGATCAACAACATTGTAGTAACTCCACAATACTAACCTAAATGACAGAGTGAAAAAAAAGAAGCCTGTACAGAATACAACTATTCTAAAACATGCATCCAGTTTGCAACAAGGCGTTAAAGTAATACTGCAAATAATGTGGCAAAGCAATTCACTTTTTGTCCTGAATACAAAGTGTTATGTTTGGGGTGAATCCAATACAACACATTACTGAGTACCACTCTCCGCATTTTCAAGTATAGTGGTGGCTGCGTCATGTTATGGGTATGCTTGTAATCGTTAAGGACTGGGGAGTTTTTCAGGATACAAAAATAAATGGAATGGAGCTTAGCACAGGCAATGTTCTAGACGAAAACCTGGTTCAGTCTGCTTTCCATTGACACTGGGAGATGAATTCACCTTTCTGCAGGACAATAACCTAAAACATAAGGCCAAATCTACACTGGAGTTGCATACCAAGAAGACGGTGAATGTTCCTGAGTGGCCGAGTTACAGTTTTGACTTAAATCTGAGTATTTTTTGAAAATCGTTGACAAAAAAATTATAATTAAATCCATTTTAATTTCACTTTGTAACACAACAAAAAAGTCAAGGGGTGTGAATACTTTCTGAAGGAATTGTAGTGCTTTTCAAAATAACCGATCTCACTCCTCTTTAAAGTGGACTCCGAGGTAAAAAAAAAAGGCAAAATTACTGTCTTTGCTTTCACATTGTTATGTTTAGAAAGGAACCAAGATCCTTTCCCAACATTCACTCAATGCACTCTGGGTTTTTACAAAGTGCAGAACAAGCCATTCCATCAGAACGTGTTACGGACAGCTAGATATACCTACTTTCATTCTGAAAGCTAATAGATTGCATTTAGTTAAAACATGAAACATAATAATTATTGTCAGAAGATAACATTAACATGTTAATATTAGTGGTAACTGAAAACTGTTCACCCAATGTAGGCTACTTTAAGAGCAAGCATTGATTTTGTAACCTATATTGTGATTCTCCCAAAATATTGCTGTCTTCTCACAATTCAAACCCCACAATCGAATAAACAATTTATGAAGCTCTCTTAGCCTATATATCACATATTGCAAACAAGTAATAGTGTCAGTATAAAACTCCACAAGTTTTGTAATTTCTGTGCATCCTTGACACTCGTTAATCAATATCCAAAAACAGCACCCGTTATTTCATGATCTTCTCTCTTTTGTGGCACCAATGTGATGGGTTATGCCAGGGGAAATTGTGTTGCTGTAGCCTAGTGTGTGGTGCGGGAATAATGACAAGCGACCCTGGAGAGCCTTGTGTTCACGTTGCCGTAAAAAAGGGAACCAAACCTTGGGATTTCAGGGCACCGAACTCAGACCAGCTCTTAGGAGGTTACTGTAGGTTCGCTTCGGGGGGTCTTTTGAGGGGTCTGAGTTACTTTGGATTGCTCACACTGCACAAAAGAATTTAAGCAAATCGCACTGAATTTACGAGATTGGCTGAAAAGGACCAAGCTTGCATTGTCAGGATCATTGGTGCGATTCCCGCTGGGGCCACCGCTACGAAAATGTATGCACGCACTACCGTGTTAGCTGCTTTGGATAGAACCATCCGCTGAACGGCATATATTATATTAATATACAGTACATGGGTTAGCTGGACATATGTCTCCATTATTCAGAGGGTGCATGGCAGAGAGCATTTCTCAGCTGCATCGTATTTTCAAAGCCCTCATGTTGAAAACGAGAGTAATTTCCTGTGTGTTTAGTGAACAAGGACAAGGTCCCAGTTGACTGCAGCACCGCAGTACAGTAAGCACGCCAATCAAGGCTCGCGCGGAAGGCATTTTTTCCCTGGTACATGATAATGATTATTATACATATTCTTGAATGGAAAATGTTAAGCATGGTTAATTGTGTGTCAGGTTGTATTCTCTCCTGGACTGACAGAATTAACTGTGAATCCAGAGGTTTCACCTGGGTTGTCTGATTCCCCTCAGTTCCAGTTAGGCAGTAAGAAATGAATAGAACGTATAATTTTTTTGTGTCTGAAATATGAATAGAATCAATAGAAATCCCAAAGAAGACTTATTCCATTGGGACAAGATATTTGTTTTTGTTTTGAAATAATGAACCATTTTGTTTTACGCACTAACTAAAGACAGACAAAAGATTTGAGTTTCCCTAAAATTATGAGTGCCAATTAGCTGAACAACGGAGGTTAGCTGACCCGTTTCAATAAATAGTCAATAACAATGATCCAGACATACAGTAAATAGCACAAGTATTCCGCTACACTTGCATTGACATCTGCTAACCATGTGTATGTAACCAATACACATTTGATTTGATTTGATATTGTTGCAAAGGCTTGGACATCGCCTTCTGATTCACCTTGAATCGTTGTTACTCCAGTCATCTTTCCAATCTACACTGAGTGTACAAAACATTTCCCCCCTCAGAACAGTCTCTTTTCAACGGGCATGGACACAACAAGGTGTCGGAAGCGTTCCCCAGAGATGCTGGCCCATGTTGACTCCAATGCTTCCCACAGTTGTCTCAAGTTGGCTGGATGTCCTTTGGGTGGTAGACCATTCTTGATAAGTATGGGAAACTGTTGAGCATGAAAATCCCTGCAGCATTACACTTCTTGAAACACTCAAAACGGTGCGCCTGGTACCTACTACCATACCATGTTCAAAGACACTTAAATATGTTGTTTTGCCCATTTATCCTCTCAATGGCACACATACACAATCCCATGTCTCAATTGTCTCAAGGCTTAAAAACCTTCTTGAACCTCTCTCCTCCTCTTCATCTATTCAGATTGAAGTGGATTTAACAAGTGACATCAATAAGGGATCATAGCTTTTACCTGGATTAATCTAGTGGTTACAGTTGACCTCATTATTAATCTAGTGGTTACAGTTTACCTCATCATTAATCTAGTGGTTACAGTTTACCTCAGTATTAATCTAGTGGTTACAGTTGACCTCATTATTAATCTAGTGGTTACAGTTTACCTCATCATTAATCTAGTGGTTACAGTTTACCTCAGCGTTAACCTAGTGCTTAATGGTTACAGTTTACCTCAGCGTTAATCTAGTGTTTAATGGTTACAGTTTACCTCAGCATTAATGTAGTGGTTAGTGGTTACAGTTTACCTCAGCATTAATCTAGTGGTTACAGTTTACCTAAACATTAATCTAGTGGTTACAGTTTACCTCATTATTAATCTAGTGGTTACAGTTTACCTCAGCGTTAACCTAGTGCTTAATGGTTACAGTTTACCTCAACATTAATGTAGTGGTTATAGTTTACCTCAGCATTAATCTAGTGGTTACAGTTCACCTCAGCATTAATCTAGTGGTTACAGTTTACCTCAGCATTAATCTAGTGGTTACAGTTTACCTCAGCATTAATCTAGTGGTTACAGTTTACCTCAGCATTAATCTAGTGGTTACAGTTCACCTCAACATTAATCTAGTGGTTACAGTTTACCTCAGCATTAATCTTGTGGTTACAGTTTACCTCAGCATTAATCTAGTGGTTACAGTTCACCTCAACATTAATCTAGTGGTTACAGTTTACCTCAGCATTAATCTTGTGGTTACAGTTTACCTCAGCATTAATCTAGTGGTTACAGTTTACCTCAACATTAATCTAGTAGTTACATTTTGCCTCAGTATTAAACTTTAACCCTGGTCTTTTACACATAGCACGGAACAACCAGGCTCACAAATGCAAGCAGTCATTGTTATTATACAGTATTAAATACTGAATCAAAATACAGTTGGATTGGCGTGTGTCAAGAACTGCAACGCTGCTGGGTTTTTCATGCTCAACAGTTTTCCGTGTGTATCAAGAACCGTCCACCACCCAAAGGACCAATATGTGGTTTATTGGTTGACTATATCATTTGTAGTCAGGACGTCATTGTTGTTGGACAAACAGCTCTGACTAGCAAGAGGGAAACAAAAAATGCAACAAAAAATAAATATATATATTTTTTTACAGTAGATACGAGTCATACTCAACATAACAGTGACAAAACAGTTGAACAAGAAGGGGATGAAATCTGTCAGGCCAGGAGAGAAATGCCTGGCTTTACCAAGCACCACATTACTCTCTCCAGACAGAGAGAGATGGAGCTGAGCCTCCTTGGGAGAGGCTGTGTCTGTGGTAATCATTACCCTGCCTTCTTTAGAGCCCTCTGGCCTTTTACTTTCATTTGTTGTTTTCTCTTCCCTTCTCTCCAGGCCCTCTCACTTTCTCCCCTTGTCACCTCCCCTCTTCACCTCAAACTCACAATGGGTAGAAAGCCTTCAGATATCTTTGTCTTCTGCCCCCCCCCCCCCTGTTTCACCTGTCTTCTCTTAGATGAAGAAGAGCCAGAGTGCTGAAATATTTAACCCTTGCTTCTCTCTTCCTCCCATTCTCCTATGTTTCTAACCCCATCATTCCTCTACATTATAAGCATAAGGAAATTATTGTTTATGTATTTGAGTTATTTTTAGGTGTAATCTGAAATGGCTACTGCTGTGCAATATTCATGTTGATTCCATCTCACAGATTGTCAGTCCTTCCATAGCTCCATCTATGAATTTGAGGGTGGTTCCATTTCTTAACTTTATAGAAAACCAAGTGGCCGGGTTGCGCTTGGGCTGAAATACATATTCAACTTTAATGAAATAGACTACTGTATTTACTACCTTTATCCAATGCACTTGGCATCCTCGATTCCAAGAAATTGATGGAAGGATGTTGAGAATATTTCCACAGAACATCTGATTATTCTTAAAAGAAATGTCTAGATGTCTTTGTCGGGGATAATGACAGAATTCCCATAAACTTTTCTTCAGCAGATCAAAGCAAGGTTGCATATTTGGACAGTTTTACTTTTGACAGATATTTTTTTCTTTGTATTAAATAAAACAAATTATAACTCATGCGGTAATCCTTATGCAAATACCTTATTCAATTACTGCCTGTCCTAAGCATAAGTCTTGTAAATCTTAAAAAGTTAAGCTTTAAATCCTCTTTAGGAGAAGCCCACTCTAATCATCTAGATATTGTTGTTTTTGCCCCACTAATTCCTTTGATTTCATGTGACCCTGAAACGGAACATGGCTCTGTTTTCTCAGGAAAGGTGAAACCTTGCCCCCCACCTCATCATCATTCAGACCCCCACTGTGTCCAATATAAGTGGAGCAACTCACTGAAGTGTTGCAGCTAATAGGACTACACTATATACAATATAACTACACTATATACAATAGGACTACACTATATACAATAGGACTACACAATATACAACAGGACTACACTATATACAATATAACTACACTATATACAATAGGACTACACTATATACAATAGGACTACACTATATACAATGGGACTACACTATATACAATAGACCTACACTATATACAATAGGACTACACTATATACAATATGACTACACTATATACAATAGAACTACACTATATACAATAGGACTACACTATATACAATAGAACTACACTATATACAATAGGACAGTAACATCATTAAGGTGGGGGCAGGGGTGTAAAGACGAGTTCAAGGAAGGTGAGGGGGGGGGTGTAAAGAAGAGTTCTAGGAGGGCGGGGGGGGGTGTAAAGATGAGATCTAGGAAGGTGGGGGGTGTAAAGATGAGTTCTAGAAAGGTGGGGGGTGTAAAGAAGAGTTCTAGAAAGGTGGGGGGTGTAAAGAAGAGTTCTAGGAGGGCGGGGGGGGGGGTGTAAGGATGAGTTCTAGGATGGTGGGGGGAGGGTGTAAAGAAGAATTCTAGGAAGGTGGAGGGGTGTAAAGAAGGGTTCTCGGAAGTGGGGGGGTGTAAAGAAGAGTTCTAGTATGGTGGGGGGAGGATGTAAAGAAGAGTTCTAGGAAGGTGGGGGGAGGGTGTAAAGAAGAGTTCTAGGAAGGTGGGGGAAGGGTGTAAAGATGAGTTCTAGGATGGTGGGGGGAGGGTGTAAAGAAAAGTTATAGTATGGTGGGGGAGGGTGTAAAGAAGAGTTCTAGGAAGGTGGGGGAGGGTGTAAAGAAGAGTTCTAGAAAGGTGGGGGGGGGGGTGTAAAGAAGATTTCTAGGAGGGTGGGGGGAGGGTGTAAAGAGGTCATGGTTGTGTAAAGAAGAGTTCTAAGAGGGTGGGGAGGGGGTGTAGAGATGAGTTCTAGGGAGGTGGGGGGTGTAAAGAAGGATTCTATGAAGTGGGGAAGGTAAAGAAGTGTTAAAGGAAGGTAGGGGGTGTAAAGAAGAGTTCTAGGAAGGTGGGGGGTGTAAATATGAGTTCTAGGAAGGTGGAGGGGTGTAAAGAAGTGTTCTAGGAGGGTGGGGAGTTTTAAAGATGAGTTCTAGTATGGTGGGGGGAGGGTGTAAAGAAGAATTCTAGGAAGGTGGAGGGGTGTAAAGATTAGTTCTGGGAGGGCGGGGGGGGTGTAAAGATGAGTTCTAAGAAGGCGGGGGGTGTAGAGATGAGTTCTAGGGAGGTGGGGGGGGGGGGGGGGGTGTAAAGAAGAGTTCTAGGAAGGTGGGGAGTGTAAAAATGAGTTCTAGGAAGGTGGAGGGGTGTAAAGAAGTGTTCTAGGAAGACCCCCCGTCTTCCTAGAACACTTCTTTACACTTCTTTACACCCCTCCACCTTCCTAGAACTTCACTGTAATGAAGGGTTCGGGGAAGTGGGGGGGGGGGGTAAAAATGGGTTCTAGGAAGGTGGAGGGGTGTAAATAAGTGTTCTAGGAAGGTGGGGGTACAAAGGTGAGTTCTAGGAAGGTGGGGGGGGGGTGTAAAGAAGAGTTCTAGGAAGGTGGGGGTGTAAAAATGAGTTTTAGGAAGGTGGAGGGGTGTAAAGAAGTGTTCTAGGAGGGTGGGGGGTTTAAAGATGAGTTCTAGTATGGTGGGGGGAGGGCATAAAGAAGAGTTCTAGGAAGGTGGGGGTGTAAAAATGAGTTTTAGGAAGGTGGTGGGGTTGTCAAGAAGTGTTCTAGGAAGGTGAGGGTTTAAAGATGAGTTCTAGGAAGGTGGGGGTGTAAAGAAGAGTTCTAGGAAGGTGTGGTATGTAAAGAAGCGTTATAGGAAGGTGGGGTGTGTAAAGAAGCGTTCTAGGAAGGTGGGGGGGGGGGGGTGTAAAGATGAGTTCTAGGACGGTGAGGGGTGTAAAGAAGAGTTCTAGGAAGGTAGGGGGTGTAAAGAAGAGTTCTAGGAGGGCGGGGGGGGTGTAAAGATGAGTTATTGGAAGGTGGAGGGGTGTAAAGAGGAGTTCTAGGAAGGTGGGGGGTGTAAAGAAGAGTTCTAGGAAGGTGTACGGGTGCAAAGAAGAGTTCTCGGAAGGTGGGGGTGTAAAGAAGAGTTCTAGGAAGGTGGGGGGTGTAAAGAAGGGTTCTAGGAAGGTGGTTGGGTGTAAAGAAGAGTTCTCGGAAGTTGGGGGGTGTAAAGAAGCGTTATAGTATGGTGGGGGGAGGGTGTAAAGAAGAGATCTAGGAAGGTGGGGGGTGTAAAGAAGAGTTATCGGAAGGTGGGGATGTAAAAATGAGTTCTAGGAAGGTGGAGGGGTGTAAAGAAGTGTTCTAGGAAGACGGGGGGTGTAATGAAGGGTTCGGGGAAGTGGGGGGGTAAAGATGGGTTCTAGGAAGGTAGGGGGTGTAAAGAAGAATTCTAGGAAGGTGGAGGGGTGTAAAGAAGTGTTCTAGGAAGGTGGGGGTACAAAGGTGAGTTCTAGGAAGGTGGGGGGGGGGGGGGTGTAAAGAAGAGTTCTAGGAAGGTGGGGGGTGTAAAAATGAGTTTTAGGAAGGTGGAATGGTGTAAAGAAGTGTTCTAGGAGGGTGGGGGGTTTAAAGATGAGTTCTGGGATGGTGGGGTTGTCAAGAAGTGTTCTAGGAAGGTGAGGGTGTAAAGATGAGTTCTAGGATGGTGGGGGGGGGGGTGTAAAGAAGAGTTCTTGGAGGTCATGGTTGTGTAAAAAAGAGTTCTAAGAGGGCGGGGGGTGTAGAGATGAGTTCTAGGGAGGTGGGGGGGGGGGGGGGTGTAAAGACGGATTCTAGGAAGTGGGGGGGTAAAGAAGTGTTCTAGGAAGGTAGGGGGTGTAAAGAAGAGTTCTAGGGAGGTGGGGGGTGTAAATATGAGTTCTAGGAAGGTGGAGGGGTGTAAAGAAATGTTCTAGGAGGGTGGGGAGTTTAAAGATGAGTTCTAGTATGGTGGGGGGAGGGTGTCAAGAAGAATTCTAGGAAGGTGGAGGGGTGTAAAGATGAGTTGTGGGGAGGTGTAAAGAAGAGTTCTAGGAGGGTGGGGGAGGGTGTAAAGATGAGTCCTAGGAAGGTTTGGGGTGTAAAGAAGAGTTCTATGAAGGTTGGGGGGGGGGGGTGTAAAGAAGAGTTCTAGGAAGGTGGAGGGGTGTAAAGATGAGTTGTGGGGAGGTGTAAAGAAGAGTTCTAGGAGGGTGGGGGAGGGTGTAAAGAAGAGTTCTATGAAGGTTGGGGGGGGGGTGTAAAGATGAGTTCTAGGAAGGTGGAGGGGTGTAAAGAGGAGTTCTAGGAGGGCGGGGGTGTAAATAAGAGTTCTTGGAGGGTGTAAATAAGTGTTCTAGGAACACTAAAGAAGAGTTTGAGGAGGGTGGGGGTGTGTTCAGAAGTGCTCTAGGAAGTTGTGGTGTGTATAGAAAAGTTCCAGGAGGGTGGGGGTTAAAGAAGCGTTCTAGGAGGGTGGGGGGGGTGTAATAGCGAGTTCTAGGATGTGTGAAGGAGGAGTGAGGTGGATTTAACTAAGTAACTAAGGCTAGCAGAGTAGGCTTGCTGACTTCAACAGAAGGACAGTACCCATTTACTAAATGTACAACAGAAGGCCAGTGTCCATCTACTAAATGTACAACCAGAAGGCCAGTGTCCATCTACTAAATGTACAACAGAAGGCCAGTGTCCATCTACTAAATGTACAACAGAAGGCCAGTGTCCATCTACTAAATGTACAACCAGAAGGCCAGTGTCCATCTACTAAATGTACAACAGAAGGCCAGTGTCCATCTACAAAATGTACAACCAGAAGGCCAGTGTCCATCTACTAAATGTACAACCAGAAGGCCAGTGTCCATCTACTAAATGTACAACCAGAAGGCCAGTGTCCATCTACTAAATGTACAACAGAAGGCCAGTGTCCATCTACTAAATGTACAACAGAAGGCCAGTGTCCATCTACTAAATGTACAACCAGAAGGCCAGTGTCCATCTACTAAATGTACAACAGAAGGCCAGTGTCCATCTACTAAATGTACCACCAGAAGGCCAGTGTCCATCTACTAAATGTACAACAGAAGGCCAGTGTCCATCTACTAAATGTACAACAGAAGGCCAGTGTCCATCTACTAAATGAACCACCAGAAGGCCAGTGTCCATCTACTAAATGTACAACAGAAGGCCAGTGTCCATCTACTAAATGTACAACAGAAGGCCAGTGTCCATCTACTAAATGTACAACCAGAAGGCCAGTGTCCATCTACTAAATGTACAACCAGAAGGCCAGTGTCCATCTACTAAATGTACAACCAGAAGGCCAGTGTCCATCTACTAAATGTACAACAGAAGGCCAGTGTCCATCTACTAAATGTACAACCAGAAGGCCAGTGTCCATCTACTAAATGTACCACCAGAAGGCCAGTGTCCATTTACTAAATGTACAACAGAAGGCCAGTGTCCATCTACTAAATGTACAACCAGAAGGCCAGTGTCCATCTACAAAATGTACAACAGAAGGCCAGTGTCCATCTACTAAATGTACCACCAGAAGGCCAGTGTCCATCTACTAAATGTACAACCAGAAGGCCAGTGTCCATCTACTAAATGTACAACCAGAAGGCCAGTGTCCATCTACTAAATGTACAACCAGAAGGCCAGTGTCCATCTACAAAATGTACAACAGAAGGCCAGTGTCCATCTACTAAATGTACAACCAGAAGGCCAGTGTCCATCTACTAAATGTACAACAGAAGGCCAGTGTCCATCTACTAAATGTACAACAGAAGGCCAGTCTCCATCTACTAAATGTACAACCAGAAGGCCAGTGTCCATCTACTAAATGTACAACCAGAAGGCCAGTGTCCATCTACTAAATGTACAACCAGAAGGCCAGTGTCCATCTACTAAATGTACAACCAGAAGGCCAGTGTCCATCTACTAAATGTACAACCAGAAGGCCAGTGTCCATCTACTAAATGTACAACCAGAAGGCCAGTGTCCATCTACTAAATGTACAACAGAAGGCCAGTCTCCATCTACTAAATGTACAACCAGAAGGCCAGTGTCCATCTACTAAATGTACCACCAGAAGGCCAGTGTCCATCTACTAAATGTACAACAGAAGGCCAGTGTCCATCTACTAAATGTACAACAGAAGGCCAGTGTCCATCTACTAAATGTACAACAGAAGGCCAGTGTCCATCTACTAAATGTACAACAGAAGGCCAGTGTCCATCTACTAAATGTACAACAGAAGGCCAGTGTCCATCTACTAAATGTACCACCAGAAGGCCAGTGTCCATATACTAAATGTACAACAGAAGGCCAGTGTCCATCTACTAAATGAACCACCAGAAGGCCAGTGTCCATCTACTAAATGTACCACCAGAAGGCCAGTGTCCATATACTAAATGTACAACCAGAAGGCCAGTGTCCATCTACTAAATGAACAACCAGAAGGCCAGTGTCCATCTACTAAATGTACAACCAGAAGGCCAGTGTCCATCTACTAAATGTACAACCAGAAGGCCAGTGTCCATCTACTAAATGTACCACCAGAAGGCCAGTGTCCATATACTAAATGTACAACAGAAGGCCAGTGTCCATCTACTAAATGAACCACCAGAAGGCCAGTGTCCATCTACTAAATGTACAACCAGAAGGCCAGTGTCCATCTACTAAATGTACAACCAGAAGGCCAGTGTCCATCTACTAAATGTACAACCAGAAGGCCAGTGTCCATCTACAAAATGTACAACAGAAGGCCAGTGTCCATCTACTAAATGTACAACCAGAAGGCCAGTGTCCATCTACTAAATGTACAACCAGAAGGCCAGTGTCCATATACTAAATGTACAACAGAAGGCCAGTGTCCATCTACTAAATGTACCACCAGAAGGCCAGTGTCCATATACTAAATGTACAACAGAAGGCCAGTGTCCATTTACTAAATGCATTTATGGCAGCATAGAGGAAATGAAGCATTGTAAATGCTGTGTGTAGTGAGGATACATGTGAGAAACATACAACATGGATCAGAGGAAGCTAGACTCAGAATGGTTCAGAAAATCAACAACAAACAAACGACAACTGTATTTTATTATTATTATTTATTAAGCATAGAAATACATTTTCCCAAGGTGGGTTGTAGCAGACAGCTATCTTGCCCAAATTCAGTATTTTAGAGTGAAACCAACTCCCAGCTTCCAGACCCTATCTCCCAGGTTCCATTTCCCATCTCCCAGCTCCCACACCCCATCTCCCAGGCCCCAGCTCCCATACCCCATCTCACATTTCCCATCTCCCATGCCCCAGCTCCCACACCCCATCTCACATTTCCCAGCTCCCAGGCCCCAGCTCCCATATCCCATCTCACATTTCCCAGCTCCCAGGCCCCAGCTCCCACACTCCATCTCACATTTCCCAGCTCCCAGGCCCCAGCTCCCATACCCCATCTCACATTTCCCAGCTCCCAGCTTCCACACCCCATCTCCCAGGTCCCATTTCTCAGCTCCCAGGCCCAAGATCCCAGCTCCCACACCTCATCTCCCAGGGCCCAGCTCCCAGGTCAAGGGGAAGTAGATCCTGTGGGATACGACCTGGTTGGTTCCCCAGGGGTAGCGCTGTGGCGTACACATCAAAGCACATAGGAGTTGTGATTAGCCACCTGGCCAAGGCAGTACTAGGTTAGAGCAGAGATCTCTGCTGAAGCTACTGCACCGTCATACTGTGTGTAATCTCACAGGATGTAGGGTAAAAATAGGACAGGACGGGAATTCTGACGCTAATGTAGTAGGGATTCATCCTGCGAGCTGGAAATCCCCCCCTGGCCAATAGAGCTTGTTTACTCTGTGCCAGTGACATATTATTCTCACAATCATGCTACTGTAGTGTAGATAATTGGCTGTACAGTACCCGGATGAGCGTGATATTATCTTTGCTTTATTTTGTGGAATTAAACCTGCTCTTAAATCGTTCACACAAGATACTATTTATGTACCCCCGCCACAGCACCACCCCCACCCCACCACTCCCACCCCACAACCCAGCTGCAGCTGTCCCCAGATACTCCCACCACCCAGCTGCAGCTGTCCCCAGATACTTCCACCACCCAACTGCAGCTGTCCACAGACACTCCCACCACCCAGCTGCATCTGTCCTCAGATACTCCCACCACCCAGCTGCAGCTGTCCTCAGATACTTCCACCACCCAACTGCAGCTGTCCATAGACACTCCCACCACCCAGCTGCATCTGTCCTCAGATACTCCCACCACCCAGCTGCAGCTGTCCTCAGATACTCCCACCACCCAGCTGCAGCTGTCCACAGACACTCCCACCACCCAGCTGCAGCTGTCCTCAGACACTCCCACCACCCAGCTGCAGCTGTCCCCAGACACTCCCACCACCCAGCTGCAGCTGTCCCCAGATACTCCCACCACTCAGCTACCGATGTCCCCAGACACTCCCACCACCCAGCTGCAGCTGTCCCCAGACACTCCCACCACCCAGTGCATCAGTCCCCAGATACTCCCACCACTTGGTAAAGCTTTGTCCCCTGTTGAAGCACTAATCCTGGTTAGGCCTTTACCTCCTCCTGTCGTATCAAGCTGTTGTCTGGAGGTTCCCAGCTGACGGCTCACTGCCTATCATTACCCCCTGGCTGAGGGCTCACTGCCTACCATTACCCCCTGGCTGAGGGCTCACTGCCAACCATTACCCCCTGGCTGAGGGCTCACTGCCTACCATTACCCCCTGGCTGAGGGCTCACTGCCTACCATTACCCCCTGGCTGAGGGCTCACTGCCTACCATTACCCCCTGGCTGAGGGCTCACAGTCTACCCTTACCCCCTGGCTGAGGGCTCACTGTCTACCATTACCCCCTGGCTGAGGGCTCACTGCCTACCATTACCCCCTGGCTGAGGGCTCACTGCCTACCATTACCCCCTGGCTGAGGGCTCACTGTCAACCCTTACCCCCTGGCTGAGGGCTCACTGCCTACCATTACCCCCTGGCTGAGGGCTCACTTCCTACCCTTACCCCCTGGCTGAGGGCTCACTTCCTACCCTTACCCCCTGGCTGAGGGCTCACTTCCTACCATTACCCCCTGGCTGAGGGCTCACTGCCAACCATTACCCCCTGGATGAGGGCTCACTTCCTACCATTACCCCCTGGCTGAGGGCTCACTTCCTACCATTACCCCCTGGCTGAGGGCTCAGACTTATCACTCATTGTTACTCCCTACCAACACCGTGGTCGTGGTTGTGACAGGCCTTAGCCAAGGCTCTCATTGACACAGACTTAAAGCAGCATTATCAAACAGTTGGAGAGGTCAGCGTACCTCAAACCTTCTGGCCCGGCTCCCTCTTGTCCCTTCTTGACTCTGTGATGATGGGTCACGTCAAGGGCTGTCGCTGGGCAGCCTTCCACATCCGCTTCCCTCAAACCAGAGACTGATCACACCGGTGACTTTGTCATCAGCCAGCATCCTCATAAATCAATAGTACCAGCCCCTTTGACAGAATAGTTTCTCAGCGAAAGCAAAACGTTTCAGATAATCTTTTTAACACTAGAACCGCTGGGCCTTGAGGGACCCACCTTCAAGCTAATGAGCAGTCATTCTGACTGCAACATTCGAACAGTGTAATTAATACATTTCATATATGCCATGGCAACAATAATCATTTGATTTTGTTTATGAAGGTCTTGGGTAACATTTAGTGTGTAATAGTCTCCGGTTTTCTCTTTGTGTCACTGTCGATGGCAACTGTCAAATGTATGATCAACATGATTGAAACTTTATTTCTTGCTTTGCATTGGTAAAGTGTGAGTGTTGTCTTGTCATTCTTCAGCACCGTTGTGGAGTAAAACAGCTGTGCATGTGCCTTATTTTGCGCAGAGGGAGGGAGCTCCCATCTCACTTTGTTCAAGGTGCAAGCAACCTGTTCGCCAATGGCAGTAAAGTAAAGAAACTGTCCATGGTGACATTTCTCCCCATGCCAACGTAAGGTTCCACGAGCCTAATCATTCCCTGACACTCGCTCACCTGCTGCCTGATGTGGATCTTCAGGTTCAGTTTCGAGGCAATTATCGAGGTGATTATCAGCTGGGCATTGCACTTTCAACTGTCTGTAGGAGGAGCAGAGCAGACCCTACTGTCGGTAGGAGGAGCAGAGCAGGCCCTACTGTCGGTAGGAGGAGCAGAGCAGGCCCTACTGTCGGTAGGAGGAGCAGAGCAGGCCCTACTGTCGGTAGGAGGAGCAGAGCAGGCCCTACTGTCGGTAGGAGGAGCAGAGCAGGCCCTACTGTCGGTAGGAGGAGCAGAGCAGGCCTTACTGTCTGTAGGAGGAGCAGAGCAGGCCATACTGTCTGTAGGAGGAGCAAAGGGGGAAAACTATTCAAGAAATGACATGCCCTTCTAAAACTGGTTATAACTCCAGTTTTGGTTGTGATATTAAGATTCTGACAATGACAGTGTGTTCTATAGACTTATTTGGGTAAAGTCAATGACAGAGGGGGGCATGACATAGCAATAAATCCCACAAAGCCAAACTTACCAAAGCACAAACTGTTCAGGTCGCTCTGTACTGGTCGACTACTCTCAGGGATCCTCTCAGGATCCGCTCCTCCCACACCTTTGACCAACCCCCCCTACCTACCTCACTGCCTCAGCATACTACTCACAGGGATCCTCTCAGGACCCGCTCCTCCTCTAACCTTTGACCACCACCCCCTACCTACCTCACTGCCTCAGCATACTACTCTCAGGGATCCTCTCAGGATCTGCTCCTCCCCTACCTACCTCACTGCCTCAGCATATGACACTTGTTGCTCTGCTCTCACCCTGGAAACTTCAATCTGTCTCACTCACACAGAACATTTCTGATACACAGAAACATGGCCACTCCCACAATTGAAACAGACCACTTTTTTCTACCGAAACTACACACTCTTTTGTCCCATGCCCTCCTGCACAATTCTCACACATTGGTACCTCCCTCCTACATACTGCTGCAATATGACCATAAACTTGGCATCTGAAACACCGTAGTGGGTTCGGAACAAAAGCTGTCACGGGATAACTTAGCATGGCTTTATCCAGCAAACACTCTGCATTAAATGATGGACATCCACAAACGAATACGTACTATACAAAACGTAACATGTCATAATAGTTGGAGTGTTCCAGATTTACATTTACTATGTTATGTCTACCTCTGAGTCCAGGCTACTTTGGCCAATACGCCTTCTGCTTTTCTTTCCTTTTTTGAACCTTTATTGAAAACCTTTGTTTTTGCTGTGGTATCGTTTTGGTATCGAGTGTCGTGATGGTATCGAGTATTGTGATACTAAACCTGGTATCGGTATCAAAGTCAAAATTCTGGTATCGTGACAAAACTAGTTTGATCTGCCGGTGCTGCCCTGTCAGCCAGTCAATCCACTATGGAATTCAGCACAGTGCTGAGAGCAGCCATCTAGCCACACAGCTCATTTAGTCCGCTTCACCATTCTCTCTGAGCCGAGCTGCACACATTCATGTCATCTGACGGGGAAATTGCCCTTCTTGTTATCGGATATCGCTCTTCACACAAAGCCAGCATAGGCGCTGTTTCCTTAAAAAAAAAAGCCCTTTCATTCCGTTCCAATGTGTTTATCATAACCAACTGGGAGATTACACAGTGTTTATTAGACCTGTTTCATAATTAGAATGGCCAGAAGCTACATGGATCTTCCTCCCCATCACTAGAAATGGCTTTCTAGTGATGGGGAGGCTGAAGGCGAGGAGGAAGGAGGAGGAAATAAACTTCAATGCCATTGATGGTCGTTTTATGTGGCAGATTCGCATCACTGATGTCATGAACGCCGTCTAGAGAGCGAGAGAGATAATCATGTTAAAAAGGTCAGTTCACCAATGAGATGCAACTTAAAGCATTTCAAAGAGCTGTTCTGTATTTACAGATGTGTAACACCTTAGAGACGGCTTACAAAATATGATGTGGTTTGGACTTCATCCCGTTGACAGTCACATGAACCTCAGAGGTGCATGTGTGTGTGAATGTGTGTGTGTGCCTGTGCGTGTGTGTGCCTGTGTGTGTGTGCCTGTGTGTGTGTGTGTGTGTGCCTGTGTGTGCCTGTGTGTGTGTGTGTGTGTGTGTGTGTGTGTGTGTGTGTGTGTGAATGTGTGAATGTGTGCCTGTGTGTGTGTGTGTGCCTGTGTGTGTGTGCCTGTGTGTGAGTGTGTGTGTGTAGGAGAAAGCGAGTTTCGATGTGGAGATTTTACACGACGAGGGATTACAGGGAAACAACAGCAGCCGTGGTTACTGTTCCCCCTGGCCATTGTTGCCCTTTCTAAACCACTGGCATTTCTCTGGCCAGTTCTGTCCCCGGATTCATCTGCTCACTCCAATCTGTCTAGCTCTTGTTTGTCTTTCAGGGCTTTGTCCCCGGCCTAAACACTGCATGCAATTCCTCAAAGGCGCGCAACTGGGATTCCGCCAGACATTGAACCGACCATGTTTAGCAACTGCCCGATCTGTCTTCCGCAAACTGTATGACGGTTGAACTGGATAACATTACAATGATGCGTTTTTTGTTCGTGTTTTCTCAGCTATTCTTTGCTCATGTGCTATAGATGAAAAGTCCAGTCCATCTTGCTCTTCAGATGCTCCTATCTTGTAGATTCAGGGGGATAGCATGGTGCTGTGCCTCATTTTGCATTGTGCAGCAGACCCAAAACCCATTGAGCTGTTCACTAGTTTTGCATAATTCCCCCTGTTCTTTTCCACGCACCACTCCTTCACATAAATGGACCTCTTTTCCTTCCTCTAACCTTCCCCAGTCTCCTTTCTCTCTCTGGCCCCTCTCTTTCCCCGGTCTCTTTCCCCTCTCTTTCCCTCGCCTTCCTCTCCTTGGCCGACAGATAATTGGTGCCTGGACACGTTCCAGAGAGATTCTGCCTAACATCACTTGCAACATGGAGAGCTGGGATTAAAATCCTCTTCAATATTGAATTGCTACGGCTGTGAGAGATGATTAAACATTTATACAAGAAAATGTTTGTAATATGAGGAACTTTATATAGGAACTATATGTGGATCTGCTCCAGCTGTATCTCAGCTCGGTCTCCTTCATGGTTTTATTTAACTCAGATCTCAGCTCTGTCTCCTTCATGGCTGTATTTAACTCAGATCTCAGCTCTGTCTCCTTCATGGTTTTATTTAACTCAGATCTCAGCTCTGTCTCCTTCATGGTTGTATTTAACTCAGATCTCAGCTCTGTCTCCTTCATGGTTGTATTTAACTCAGATCTCAGCTCTGTCTCCTTCATGGTTTTATTTAACTCAGATCTCAGCTCTGTCTCCTTCATGGCTGTATTTAACTCATATCTCAGCTCTGTCTCCTTCATGGTTTTATTTATCTCAGATCTCAGCTCTGTCTCCTTCATGGCTGTATTTAACTCAGATCTCAGCTCTGTCTCCATCATGGTTTTATTTATCTCAGATCTCAGCTCTGTCTCCTTCATGGTTTTATTTCTCTCAGATCTCAGCTCTGTCTCCTTCATGGTTGTATTTAACTCAGATCTCAGCTCTGTCTCCTTCATGTCTGTATTTAACTCAGATCTCAGCTCTGTCTCCTTCATGGTTTTATTTCTCTCAGATCTCAGCTCTGTCTCCTTCATGGTTTTGTTTAACTCAGATATAGTACTGTGTGCTGCTCCCAAGCTACCTGTACTTTTAGCCTTGGGTCCTGAGCTGTCAGTGATATAGTTGTAGCTCTCATAAATACAGGATGTGTCTGAGAGTGAAAAAGACCTGAACACTGCTGTACACAGTGGGTCCGTGAACTCTCCTTCAATGAAGCGCTGAACAAGTCAACTCATAAACCGCCCACACTGGTTCAACACCACTGACTAAAACAGTCTGAACGCAGAAGTTATATCTGATGGACTTTTTGATACAAATATTGACAAGCTGAGTGTTTTGTATAAATGGATCTGACAGCAACAAACAATCAGCCTCCAGGCAGGTTGCTTACCTACTTACATATTCATAATAGAGCAAGGGCCCTCAGTCAGGTTCATCCCAGCTGGTCCCACTAGCAATGGCTTCACACATTGCTCAGTACTAGACCATAATTGTCTTAGGTTACCAACCACCCTACCCAGCCCCTCTCCTGGTCCCTACCCAGCCCCTCTCCTGGTCCCTACCCAGCCTCTCTCCTGGTCCCTACCCAGCCTCTCTCCTGGTCCCTACCCAGCCCCTCTCCTGGTCCCTACCCAGCCCCTCTCCCGGTCCCTACCCAGCCCCTCTCCTGGTCCCTACCCAGCCCCTCTCCTGGTCCCTACCCAGCCCCTTTCCTGGTCCCTACCCAGGGGGGAGGGCTAAACCCCGGGGTGTGGAGGCGTGGTGGGTGGGAGGGAGGGCTAAACCCCGGGGTGTGGAGGCGTGGTGGGTGGGAGGGAGGGCTAAACCCCGGGGTGTGGAGGCGTGGTGGGTGGGAGGGAGGGCTAAACCCCTGGGTGTGGAGGCGTGGTGGGTGGGAGGGAGGGCTAAACCCCGGGGTGTGGAGGCATGGTGGGTGGGAGGGAGGGCTAAACCCCGGGGTGTGGAGGCGTGGTGGGTGGGAGGGAGGGTAAAACCCCGGGGTGTGGTGGGTGGGTGGGAGGGAGGGCTAAACCCCGGGGTGTGGAGGCGTGGTGGGTGGGTGGGAGGGCTAAACCCCGGGTTGTGGAGGTGTGGTGGGTGGGTGGGTGGGAGGGAGGGCTAAACCCCGGGGTGTGGAGGCGTGGTGGGTGGGTGGGAGGGCTTAGCCGCAGGGCTGCCCTTAGCCGCAGAGCTGCCATTAGCCGCAGAGTTGCCCTTAGCCGCAGAGCTGCCCTTAGCCGCAGAGCTGCCCTTAGCCGCAGAGCTGCCATTAGCCGCAGAGCTGCCCTTAGCCGCAGAGCTGCCCTTAGCCGCAGCATTCAGGGCTCGAACCACACAGTTTATAATGTAGTTTTGACAGTTAACTATAGTATAAATACTGTAGTAAAAGAAAACTGTAGTATATACTATAGTAATTAATGTGTTGATTTTGTGGATTGTAGTATACTTTAGTATTCCTATAGTATTTTTGCAGACATTACTGTAGTGTTTACTTTCATGTTTTTGTTTTATTATCTTTGACATTGAAGTGGAGTTTTTTTACTTGAAGAAACCCACTGGAGAAATGCTGAAACAACACATTTTCCATAACCTGTAGGTCGGACCTGCAGGGGACACAATATATGGTCTAAACATGGCATGTAGTTTTCTCACTTATTGGTGACACAAATTGGGATAAGGTGGAGGGGAATGGACAGGGTATATGGACAGGGTACATGGACAGGGTATATGGACGGGGGATATGGACAGGGGATATGGACAGGGGATATGGACAGGGTATATGGACAGGGTATATGGACAGGGTATATGGACAGGGGATATGGACAGGGGATATGGACAGGGTATATGGACAGGGTATATGGACAGGGTATATGGACAGGGGGTATGGACAGGGGATATGGACAGGGGATATGGACAGGGTATATGGACAGGGTATATGGACAGGGTATATGGACAGGGTATATGGACAGGGTAAATGGACAGGGTATATGGACAGGGTATATGGACAGGGGGTATGGACAGGGGATATGGACAGGGGATATGGACAGGGTATATGGACAGGGTATATGGACAGGGTATATGGACAGGGTAAATGGACAGGGTATATGGACAGGGTATATGGACAGGGTATATGCTCATTAGACACTGTAGTATTCTATAGTTAACTGAATCATTTTTTCTGTGGGTCAGAATGACAGCAGATACAACTCCACGAAGAAAGATACAAAGAAAATACTAAATCCGTCGGCATCAGAGGTCCCCTATGATTGGTCCTTAAGACCCCGTCATGCATATTCAGGTTATCACGTCAACTCCTTACTCAACACTGGGCTGTTTGGTCCATCTTTATCTGAAGCTGGTGTCACATCTCTTGGACTTGGTGTCATGATATCCATAACAACCTGTCATCTCCTATTCTCACTTCTGTCACCAGCCGAGAGCTGCAATGAGTATGTCTGCCAGTGAGTTGATGCCATATCTACATCAGAAGTGATCTAGGAATCAATTGAACACGACTCCATTTGAACAATTCCCACATACGAGGACCCTCGCTGTCTTGAGAACCAGTGATGGAGCCTCCGTAGATGATTTGTTTACTCGGTCTGTCATATTGTCTTACTATGAGTTACTCTCTAGCAGACAATGTGTTTTCCAGTGGTATTGGTGAAAACCAGTCACACAGTCCCTTTGCTGTCAGCCTCGAGGAAGATAGTTGGCAGGTTCTCCATCATTTTAAAGTGTTGTTCATCTCCCATTGTACAAATGTGTTGCAGATGAAAGCAAATACCAATGGTGGGTAAATGACTGGTGCATTATGGGTAAATGACTGGTGCATTATGACTAACTGTCTAAATCCTCTGCTCTTTTTTTGCTTCCAGAGTTTACTTGTTAACAGCAAAATAGGAGTTTCTGTGTATCAGAAATCTATGACGGGAGTTCATATGAAGGTTGTGTTTGAATTTTAGTTATGATTATGCTGGGAGCTTCCCCTTCGCCAATCTATTTCTCGAACAAAAATAATATTTTCCTTTTACAAATCGGTGCATTATCAATTGAAATGGAATGGGAAATAAATCCCATAAAAGATCGCAAGTGGACTCAGTTTGTTTTTCCAATACACATACACTTAATATCCTTATTTTTAAAGGTAGACTTGTATCTGTCATCTCTCAAGGGTTCACGGCGGATGTTTATTTAAAAAGTAAAGATTCAGTTGTAAATGCAGGAGGGAGGCTGCCATTTTCCTATGGAGTTTGTGAAACTCAGAGCACATCCCAGTCGAGGGAGAGCCTCTCTTTACTCCAGTCTCCAACCATTATGCAGGGATTGATCTCCTGTAGAAAAACACTGAACCTGAGTCAGACAGAGGAACACAAAGGTAAAACAGTACTTTCCTGCTGCATACCAATGTTTACCCAGGCCTGTGAATGAGAGGAGAAAGAAAACAAAGTATTGTGGAAAGCTGGTGTGTCAGGAGAGAGATTCACTAAAACAGGCTTGGCTGTGTTGTGCTGTATGGTGCAGTGGTGAGGAGTCCGTGTGCAGTGTTTTTAGCAGGCTCTGGGTCCAGAGAGACACCCTCCTGTTGATGAAGCACATCCCAGTTGATGAAACACATCCCAGTTGATGAAACACATCCCAGTTGATGAAACACACAGCTGTTGATGAACCTCCTTGTTGATGAAACACCCCCCTGTTGATGAAACACACAGCTGTTGATGAAGAACCTCTCTGTTGATGAAACACCCCCCCCCCCCCCCCCCCCCTGTTGATGAAACCCCCTGTTGATGAAATACATCCCCTTGTTGACTAAACACCACCCTTGTTGATAAAACACCCCCTCGCTGATGAAACACCCCCATGTTGGTAAAACACCCCTGTTGATGAAACACCCCCCTGTTGATTAAATATTAAATCCATTCCTGTTGATGAAACACCCCCTTGTTGATTAAACACCCCCTGTTGATGAAACACCCCCCCCCCCCCCCCCTTGTTGATGAAGCACCCCATTGTTGATGAAGCACCCCCCTGGTGATGAAGCACCCCACTGTTGATGAAGCACCCCCTGTTGATGAAACACACAGCTGTTGATGATACACGGCTGATGATGAAACAGAGCTGTTGATGAAACACAGTTGTTGATAAAACACATCCCTGTTGATGAAGCACCCCACTGTTGATGAAGCACCCCACTGTTGATGAAGCACCCCACTGTTGATGAAGCACCCCCCCTGTTGATGAAACACACAGCTGTTGATGATACACGGCTCTTGATGAAACAGAGCTGTTGATGAAACACAGTTGTTGATAAAACACATCCCTGTTGATGAAGCACCCCCTGTTGATGAAGCACCCCCTGTTGATGAAGCACCCCCTGTTGATGAAGCACCCCCTGTTGATGAAACACACAGCTGTTGATAAAACACATCCCTGTTGATGAAGCACCCCACTGTTGATGAAGCACCCCCCCTGTTGATGAAACACACAGCTGTTGATGAAACACCCCCTTGTTGATTAAACACCCCCTGTTGATGAAACACCCCCCCCCCCCCCTTGTTGATGAAGCACCCCATTGTTGATGAAGCACCCCCCTGGTGATGAAGCACCCCACTGTTGATGAAGCACCCCCCCTGTTGATGAAACACACAGCTGTTGATGATACACGGCTCTTGATGAAACAGAGCTGTTGATGAAACACAGTTGTTGATAAAACACATCCCTGTTGATGAAGCACCCCCTGTTGATGAAGCACCCCCTGTTGATGAAGCACCCCCTGTTGATGAAGCACCCCCTGTTGATGAAGCACCCCCCCTGTTGATGAAACACACAGCTGTTGATAAAACACATCCCTGTTGATGAAGCACCCCCTGTTGATGAAGCACCCCCTGTTGATGAAGCACCCCCCCTGTTGATGAAACACAGTTGTTGATAAAACACATCCCTGTTGATGAAGCACCCCACTGTTGATGAAGCACCCCACTGTTGATGAAGCACCCCACTGTTGATGAAGCACCCCCCCTGTTGATGAAACACACAGCTGTTGATGATACACGGCTCTTGATGAAACAGAGCTGTTGATGAAACACAGTTGTTGATAAAACACATCCCTGTTGATGAAGCACCCCCTGTTGATGAAGCACCCCCTGTTGATGAAGCACCCCCTGTTGATGAAGCACCCCCTGTTGATGAAACACACAGCTGTTGATAAAACACATCCCTGTTGATGAAGCACCCCACTGTTGATGAAGCACCCCCCCTGTTGATGAAACACACAGCTGTTGATGAAACACCCCCTTGTTGATTAAACACCCCCTGTTGATGAAACACCCCCCCCCCCCCCCCTTGTTGATGAAGCACCCCATTGTTGATGAAGCACCCCCCTGGTGATGAAGCACCCCACTGTTGATGAAGAACCCCCCCTGTTGATGAAACACACAGCTGTTGATGATACACGGCTCTTGATGAAACAGAGCTGTTGATGAAACACAGTTGTTGATAAAACACATCCCTGTTGATGAAGCACCCCCTGTTGATGAAGCACCCCCTGTTGATGAAGCACCCCCTGTTGATGAAGCACCCCCTGTTGATGAAGCACCCCCCCTGTTGATGAAACACACAGCTGTTGATAAAACACATCCCTGTTGATGAAGCACCCCCTATTGATGAAGCACCCCCTGTTGATGAAGCACCCCCCCTGTTGATGAAACACAGTTGTTGATAAAACACATCCCTGTTGATGAAGCACCCCCTGTTGATGAAGCACCCCCTGTTGATGAAGCACCCCCCCTGTTGATGAAACACACAGCTGTTGATAAAACACATCCCTGTTGATGAAGCACCCCCTGTTGAGGAAACCCCCCTGTTGATGAAGCACCCCCTGTTGATGAAACACACAGCTGTTGATAAAACACATCCCTGTTGATGAAGCACCCCCTGTTGATGAAACACACAGCTGTTGATAAAACACATCCCTGTTGATGAAGCACCCCCTGTTGATGAAGCACCCCCTGATGAGGAAACCCCCCCTGTTGATGAAGCACCCCCTGTTGATGAAACACACAGCTGTTGATAAAACACATCCCTGTTGATGAAACACACAGCTGTTGATAAAACACATCCCTGTTGATGAAGCACCCCCTGTTGATGAAGCACTCCCTGTTGATGAAGCACCCCCTGTTGAGGAAACCCCCCTGTTGATGAAGCTCACAGCTGTTGAAGTATAGATTCAGTTGTAAATGCAGGAGTGAGGCTGCCATTTTCCCATGGAGTTTGTGAAACTCAGAGCACATCCCAGTCGAGGGAGAGCAGCTCCTTACTTCAGTCTCCAACCATTATGCAGGGATTGATTTCCTGTAGAAAAACACTGAACCTGAGTCAGACAGGGGAACACAGGGGTAAAACAGTACTTTCCTGCTGCATACCAATGTTTACCCAGGCCTGTGAATGAGAGGAGAAAGAAAACAAAGTATTGTGGAAAGCTGGTGTGTCAGGCTTGGCTGTGTTGTGCTGTATGGTGCAGTGCTGAGGAGTCTGTGTGCAGTGTTTTTAACAGGCTCTGGGTCCAGAGAGACACCCCCCTGTTGATGAAGCACATCCCAGTTGATGAAACACATCCCAGTTGATGAAACACATCCCAGTTGATGAAACACATCCCAGTTGATGAAACACATCCCCGTTGATGAAACACCCCCCCGTTGATGAAATACCCCTGTTGATGAACCCTCCCCCCGTTGATGAAATACCTCCTGTTGATGAAATACCCCCTGTTGATGAACCCCCCCCCGTTGATGAAACCCCCCCTGTTGATGAAACTCCACCTTGTTGATGAAACACATCCCTGTTGATGAACCCCCCCCCCCCCCCCCCCCTGTGACCCCTCTGACTCTCCTTCGCAGCTTCCTTTTCGAACAGGAAGTCCCAGCATGCACTGCTCTGATGTTGTGCATTCGGGATGAAATAGTTTTTGTTACCATTGCCGTGACCTGGCCTTCGAGTAAAGCTGTAGAATTTGTAGAATACATTTCTCAAATTTGGTGATGGCAGTAAGATTAGATCACTCTGTTCTGTAGGGAACTGAGGCAGACAATTGACAACTTTGGGAGTTGAAAAATGAAACCATACTGTGTTGTTATTGTAGATTCCTCATTCAGATGCTACCATGTTAACCAGCCCAAATTTGTTCCCGGGCAATTTTAATGATGCGTATTTGTGTCATCTGAGTCGGCTCTTCTGTGTAAGGGAGAGTTTTGCTCAGGGTTGTATTGTACGGCTGCTGTGCCAGGGTACCAGGACATTGTTCCATATTTAGGTGGTGATGGGTTGAGTGGGGCTATAGGCGACGTTGAGACGACTCTGTTCAGCCCAAGGCTCCCTCAGGGTAGAGCAGCAGCTCTTTTTTCTGTTCTCACCCCACAGAGGACAATGCTACCATTTCTCTCTTTGTGATGCTAATGTTGTGTTGGTTTGGGGTCTGAACTATATGCAGTGTTCTAATGTCCTTTGGCACCATCAATGGGCAACAGACCTCCATGGTGAGCGAGCTTGTGCCTAGCCATGAGCTCAATATGAATGAAATCCCGTGGCTATTTAAATGACATTGTGTTTACACCTTCTCATATGGTCAAATACTGTGTATAGACATGACTCACGGACACAATAAGAACATACCACTGCAGTATTCTTGCCATTACTGCTGGTCTGTTTGGGTTTGCGGTGTCATCGGTGGATTATGGAATGATTACTTTCTTTATTGGTTTTGAGTGGTTAATGGCATTTATGCCCACTCATTTACAAATATAGTTTTTCAATTTACACAGGAGATGTAAGACTGCAATAAGCTCCCCTGTGTGGTAAATCTAATAACATAAATGGTTGACTTCAGGACAGGGCCCTTACTGGTTCGCCCCACTTTGGCACTTTAATTTGTAAGACGTAGTCCATAATCACCCACCAGCATTTCACACTAATTGTCCCGCTAGCACGGTGAAGGGACTATTTAGCGATATTATTCAGTGGTGTGGTACGAATGAATCAGAGCAGAAGCCCTGACAAGCTTCAGCCAGAGTCCATCAACCATGGCTATATAGCATGAGCTTAAAACGTAGGGCGTCTGTCGTAAAGTTTAATGTCTACTTTATGGCAAGTTTGTCAAAGGAAATGTCTTGAGACTTGACTACAATTGTAAGGACAGATGCTGGAGACGAGAAGCAAGTATAGGGAGTGAACATTTAATGAAACACGAACAGGAACACAATAAGGACAGTGTCTGGACAGGGGAAAACAAAATGACAATGATGCTGACACGTGGAACAAACTGAGGAGCAGACAGATATAGAGGGGCAATCAACCAAGTTAAAGGGTCCAGGTGAGTCCAATGAGCGCTGGTGCGCATAATGATGGTGACAGGTGTGCGTAATGAAGGGCGGCCTGGCGCCCTCGGGCTCCAGAGAGGGGAAGCGGGAGCAGGCGTAACAACAATGGGCGCAATGAACTTAAACTGAACAAAAATATAAACACAACATGCAACATTTTCAAAGATTTTATTGAGTTACAGTTCATATGAGGAAATTAGTCAATTGAAATCAATTCATTAGGCCCTAATCCATGGATTTTCACATGACTGGGAATAGATACTGTATGCAGCTGTTGGTCACAGAAAGGTAGAGATCAGAAAACCAGTCAGTATCTGGTGTGACCAGTATTTGCCTCATGCAGTGTGATACATCTCCATTACATAGAGTTGATCAGGCTGTTGAATGCTGTCTGTGGAATGATGTCCCACTCCTCTTCAAAGGCTATGTGAAGTTACTGGATGTTGGTGGGAAATGGAACACGCTGTCGTACACGTCGATCCAGAGCATCTCAATAGGAGACATGTCTGGTGAGCATGCAGGCCATGGAAGAACTGGTACATTTTCAGCTTCCAGGAATTGTGTATAGAGCCTTGCAACATGGGGCCGTGCATTATCATCTGAAACATGATGTGATGGTGGTGTATGAATGGCACGACAATTTTTTAATACATTTTTTTATTTCACCTTTATTTATCCAGGTAAGCTAGTTGAGAACAAGTTCTCATTTGCAACTGCGACCTGGCCAAGATAAAGCAAAGCAGTGTGACACAGACAATAACACAGAGTTACACATGGAGTAAATAATAAACAAGCCAATAACACAATAAACAAGTCAATGACACAGTAGAAAAAAAGAAAGTCTATATACAGTGTGTACAAAAGGCATGAGGAGGTAGGCAATAAATAGGCCATAGTAGCGAATAATTACAATTTAGCAGATTAATACTGGAGTGATAAATGAGCAGATGATGATGTGCAAGTAGAGATACTGGTGTGCAAAAGAGCAGAAAAGTAAATAAAAACAGTATGGGGATGAGGTAGGTAGATTGAGTGGGCTATTTACAGATTGTGTACAGGACTGTGGACTGTGTACAGCTGCAGCGATCGGTTAGCTGCTCAGATAGCTGATGTTTAAAGTTGGTGAGGGAAATACAGTGGGGAGAACAAGTATTTGATACACTGCCGATTTTGCAGGTTTTCCTACATACAAAGCATGTAGAGGTCTGTAATTTTTATCATAGGTACACTTCAACTGTGAGAGACGGAATCTAAAACATAAATCCAGAACATCACATTGTATGATTTTTAAGAAATTAATTTGCATTTTATTGCATGACATAAGTATTTGATCACCTACCAACCAGTAAGAATTCCGGCTCTCACAGACCTGTTAGTTTTTCTTTAAGAAGTCCTCCTGTTCTCCACTCATTACCTGTATTAACTGCACCTGTTTGAACTCGTTACCTGTATAAAAGACACCTGTCCACACACTCAATCAAACAGACTCCAACCTCTCCACAATGGCCAAGACCAGAGAGCTGTGTAAGGACATCAGGGATAAAATTGTAGACCTGCACAAGGCTGGGATGGGCTACAGGACAATAGGCAAGCAGCTTGTGTATCAAATACTTGTTCTCCCCACTGTATAAGTCTCCAGCTTCAGCGATTTTTGCAATTTGTTCCAGTCACTGGCAGCAGAGAACTGGAAGGAAAGGCGGCCAAATGAGGTGTTGGCTTTGGGGATGATCAGTGAGATATACCTGCTGGAACGTGTGCACCGGGTGGGTGTTGTTATCGTGACCAGTGAAACTGAGATAAGGCGGAGCTTTACCTAGCATAGACTTATAGACGACCTGGAGCCAGTGGGTCTGGTGACGAATATGTAGCGAGGGCCAGCCGACTAGAGCATACAGGTCGCAGTGGTGGGTGGTATAAGGTGATTTGGTAACAAAACGGATGGCACTGTGATAGACTGCATCCAGTTTGCTGAGTAGAGTGTTGGAAGCTATTTTGTAGACAATGGGCCTTAGGATCTCGTCACGGTATCGCCGTGCATAAAATTGCCATAGATAAAATGCAATTGTGTTCGTTGTCCATATCTTATGCCCGCCCATACCATAATCCCACTGTTCATCGCTCTCTTATGTTTAAATATATGTCAGCAGTCTTTACACTGGGCGTATGGATATGCCCCAGTGAGTCCCTCAGGGGAAAGGCTGAGATTGTTCTACCATCATAGTATCAGTCGCTCGCTTCCTCCACCTAATTGCCAGTAGAAGTTCAACATTCACCAGCACTTTAAGGACAAGTCACAGAGGAGCAATGCCCTCTGAAATTTCAAGTCTGGAAAAAAAAAATTCTGTCTTTTCTGTCTGCGATCGATAAGCCTGAGGAACGGGTGACTCACACTGTGAAGACATCAGAGAGGATACTAGTGTGTAAGGCTCATCAGAGAGCCATGTAAAAACAAGCTTATTGAACATGGGTGGATGTGGAGACTCCACTGTGTGCTATACCTGCCCTTGTTTCCATCCACAATCCACATGATCGGGAGACTATTCTTCATTTACATAGCATGGCGAAGACCGGCTCCCTTTAGAAGAAAACACATAAAGAAGATTGAGTGCCCAATACTTAATCATATAAAGCAATCTCACAAGAGCAGATGAATGTGAAAGGATGGTCTAGACTTCTGCCTGAGACACTGCCTGACTGACAACAAGGACAGAGCTAGTCAAGCTAACACTTGATGTTTGGAGTAGGATAACAATAGCAACTCAATGCAAACTATGAGCAGACCTAAACAAGGAAACATGACAAAATAATCAAAGAAAGGTTCAGTGTGAAATGCAACATTAGAAAGAATTTTAAATTCAGAAGTTGAGCAGCTCGCTCATACCATGAAATGTACATTTATCAAAATCAGTCTCACAATCAAATGTACTTATAAGGTTGTTGTTTTGTTTAATTCATAATCAAATGTAAGGTCACATATTTCATGGTTTCAATAGGTTATTTCATGTATTATTACTCTTAGGATAAAACATGCCTTTCCTACAGCTTTTAATTTTGTAATTTATTTACCTTACCTTTATTTTACTAGGCAAGTCAGTTAAGAACAAATTCTTATTTTCAATGACGGCCTAGGAACTTTAATCCAACAGATTAGGGTGCTAAAAACTGTCACTGCTATCCAATATCATTTGACCTCAACACACTTTTTATAAAAAAAAAAATGGCTACCTGAATTATTAACTTGTTTCTAGATCAATTTGATCAAGCTGAACATAATTGTGTACCAGAGTGCACATGGTGCTGCTATAGCCCATTAGTATCACTGATGCAGCCAGATAGATTTAGTCATTTTGCCACCAGACCATAAACAATAACCCTCATCACAACCCAACGTCACCTGCAGATGAGTTCCATTTTTGCTGACATAATTAACAGATATTATATGACCACCGAAAATAAATGGGATCTGAAATCTAGGCTATGCATTGCTTTTTCACCAGGGAGCCATTTTAAACGGGATAAATCATTTAATGGCATCATATCCAGTGCATGTTTCTCTCTATGGGTCTGCCAGAGACGTGCAGATGAGGTCAGAGAGGTTAGCCTTCCAGTTTCCCCCCTTGTAAACAGTCGACCATGACAGTTTGCGCAGCATGCATGCCTTGTGCTCTGGACAGTAAGTGAACAACAACAGCAACACCACCACCACCACAACCACAGAGAACAGCACCCATTCTCTCTGTCTAACACTAACATTAGCTAAATATAAGGCACGCTATTAACTTCCAGGCATGTAGATAGGGTTCAACCATTACCCGAGCACCTGCCCTCTTGTGAAAAAAGTGTCCTTGCAGCTCAGTGGATTTTGTAAGTTGTTACTTTTCAATTGTACTTTGATTCTTTTATTTTTTTAATTAAAATTGTTTATTTTACAAATTGTTTTACGAATTGCACATCAAATTAGTTAATTTGACAAATTCGTGAATATCCAAAAATTGCCCCTCTCCCTCTCTCCCGCCCCCAAGAGAGTACTTGTCTGGCTTGCATGCAGTTGCAACTTTCTGCGGACGCCTGGCGGGGAGACTTAAATACTGGTAGGAGGATACATTTGAGTTGGGTCTGTCATACTATGTGTCTCTCCCTGTCAGGGTATTTTCATCACCCTGGCACTGTCATAGGGTGGCACCTTTCCAACAAGTCACTTCTTCAAATTTCTGCCCTGCTAGAGCTGCCCCTGTCAACTGTAAGTGCTATTATTTTGAAATCGAAACGTCTACGAGCAACAACGGCTCAGCCACGAAGAGCAACAACGGCTCAGCCACAAAGTGGTAGGCCACACAAGCTCACAGAACGCTACAGCGTACAATGACATTCTAGAGGATACACTGCTTCCAACTTTGTGGCAACAGTTTGGGGAAGGCCCTTTCCTGTTTCAGCATGACAATGCCCCCGTTCACAAAGCGAGTTCCATGCAGAAATGGTTTGTCAAGATTGGTGTGGAAGAACTTGACTGGCCTGCACAGAGCCCATACTTCAACCCTATTTATCACCTTTGGGATGAATTGAAACGCCAACTGCGAGGCAGTCCTAATCACCCAACGGCAGTGCCCAATCTCACTAATGCTCTTGTGTCTGAATAGAAACAAGTCCCTGCAGGAATGTTCCAACATCTAGTGCAAAGCCTTCCCAGAAGAGTGTAGGCTGTTATTGCAGCAAAGGAGGACTCCATATTAATGCCCATTAGTTTGGAATGAGATGTTCGATGAGAAGCTGTCCACATACTTCTGGCCATGTAGTTAAAAAATTATAATAATAATAATAAAAAATAAAAATTACTATCTTGTCTCATCGCTACAACTCCCGTACGGGCTCGGGAGAGACAAAGGTCGAAAACACAACCCAACCAAGTGCACCTGGCGACCTTGGTTAGCGTGCACTGCGCCCGGCCCGCCACAGGAGTCGCTGGTGAGCGATGAGACAAGGGTATCCCTACCGGCCAAGCCGCTCACTAACCCGGACGACGCTAGGCCAATTGTGTGTCACCCCACGGACTTCCCAGTCGCGGCAGGCTGCGACAGAGCCTTGGCGCAAACACAGAGTCTCTAGTGGCACAGCTGGCGCTGCGATGCAGTGCCCTAGACCACTGCGCCACCTGGCCATGTAGTTTATCTAAAAATATATATATACAGTATACTCAAACCACCTGCGGGCCGGATTGGACCCCCTTGCGATCGGCCCCGGGCCATATATTTCACACCCCTGGTATACATGATTGAGAAGGATCAGGGTGTATAGCAGGGGTGGGAATACTCTAGTGAAAAGGGGCCTGGTAATTTTTAAGCAGGCTTCTCTTTTGGAGCTAGGGGAGTGGGGAGAGAAGAGGAAAAAGGATGCAGGGAGCTCTCTCCTCACTCCTCAACTTACGTAATGTCATAGGATCAAGTTTACCAAGTTCTGTCATCTGGGGAGAAACAAAAGACAGTCAAAGTGGACATCTGAATAACAAAGAGATGTATCATGGGGCAAAAAGGCTGGACTACAGATCTATTATTTAAGGCATGTTTGAGCTCTAGGATGTTATTGCTAAACTGTGTGTGATGACTGGGCCCTACATTAGAGGCTAGCTTTTCCAAGTAGAAGAGACATCAAATGGGAAAACAGTGAGATCCCAATGTGCAAAAACTGTTTGAATCAATGTTGTTTCCATGTAATTTCAACCATGGACTACAGAGTACATACTACAGATGTAGGATCTCAATTTGATCGCCCTATTGCAGGAGAACTTTCCTGCAATGCAGGACATTTAAAACGTACAATGTATTTGAGGTTTAAAAAGGCTTCTGAAGTTGATAATTTCCACTTTGAAATATCAGACTTGATTTTCCCTTATGAAAAATGTATCAACCCCTGCAAGAAAGTAAATTAATTATAATCCACATAATAATTTACATGTCCTGTTGCTGCAGGATTATTTCCCTGCTGTAGCAAACTGGCTCAAATGAAGATCCTACATCTGTACATGTATTGTATCCCTGGGGTATATAAATATTGTTCAAGGATTGTTGTGGACTGTATGGTTGAGAGGACCGCTTTATGTAAGCTAGATAGATGGTTGATGAATCAATTACACTGTATCGAGCTTGGGGGAACCTGGCTTCCTCATATGCAGTATTTATTTCAGGGGTAATGGTCTGCATTGATTAAATTATTGCCATTGGACCCCTTTATTCCGAATATATGATTTGAATATTTTGCAAGAGGAGGGGTGCTCAACACTCCACTCTCATATTTAGGCAATGAGGTCAAACAGAGAGCTAATAAAGCGTTGTCACTATATTCCCACTACTCGTTTGAAGTTGCTGGAAAGTATTATCTCCCTACTGTTGTGAAGTAATCTGAGATTAAACTATGAGTGATCCTTATAACTCCTTATTTGATATTAGTTCATATTAACTCTTTGTTAACTCTTCACTAACCTTCCTTTAAATGGTTGAGAGAACGCCAAGAGTGTTCAAATCTGTCATCAAGGCAAAGGGTGGCTACTTGGAAGAATCTCAAATATAAAATATATTTTGATTTGTTTAACACTTTTCTGCTTACTACATGATTCCATATGTGTTATTTCATAGTTTGGATGTCTTCACTATTATTCTACACTGTAGAAAGTAGTAAATATAAAGAAAAACCCTAGAATGAGTAGGTGTGTCCAAACTTCTGACTGGTACTATACATTACAACTTAAATACATCACTACACACATTGCCTTATGACACACATTGCCTTATGACACACATTGCCTTATGACACATATTGCCTTATGACACACATTGCCTTATGACACACATTGCCTTATGACACACATTGCCTTATGACACACATTGCCAGGTCCCCATAGTAAAATATGTTTTTAACCGAAGGGGCTTTTCTTGGTTAACTAAAGGTGACATAATAAATGTATCTAAATACATTGCATGGATTACAACATACATGCTGCATCTGAAAGTTTGTGAAATGTTAAAACATGTCCTTGAAATTAACTATAACAATAGCTAAAAAAAATAATAACTCGTTAAATATTTTGGCCGTGAAGTCTGCTCTGTGTCGTGCTATTTCACTAGCCTCGCCAGGCTACCATTTTACTGCAGTGAGATAACGTCTGAAATCAAGCTATTTAAAAATTTACACAAAAGGTTGATTGTCACCAGATTCGCTCTACACTCTATTACATAAAATGTTATTATGTTGAGTTGGGAATGTTTCATCTTTACAGCACGGAATAAAATGTTCAGCTCAGCCAGACTGGCACGATGGCATGACTGGCTCGATAAAGGTTGTGCAAATATATAAGCCTACATGCTGAGATAACGTCAGCGAGTGAGTGGGCAGGCAGCACAGTAGGAGTCACAGACTACAATCTTTTAACCCATCAGTCTAAGCCAGGGGGAGCGGGGGGGACTACTAAGCTATATGGAATTGTTTTAAGAAAGTCATACCAAGGATCATTTAGCTAAATGTTCTATTTATATTTTTTTACTCCTTTTTCTCCCCAATTTCATGAAATCCAGTTGGTAGTTACAGTCTTGTCCCATCGCTGCTACTTCCATACGGACTCGGGAGAGGCCAAGGTCGAGAGCCATGCGTCCCCCGAAAACACAACCCAGCCAAGCCGCACTGCTTCTTGACACAATGCCCGCTTAACCCGGAAGTTAATAATGTTTCCTGATCTTTCTGAGATCTCAGATATAGGAGACACTTCACACATTTTGATATATTTTGGGGACTATCTCTTGTTCCATGTAGTGAATATGTCATTCAATGTGTTTGTATGGGCTAAAAACAGTAAGGCCCAAAATAATTTTTCATCAAATATTTTTGTTATCATTATCATCAGTCTAAGGCATTGCATCGCAGTGCTAGCTGTGCCACCAGAGATCCTGGTTTGAGTCCAGGACCTGTCACAGCCGGCCACGACCGGGAAACCCATGGGGTGGCGCAAAATTGGCCCAGCGTCGTCCGGGTTAGGAGAGGGTTTGACCGGCAGGGATGTTCTTGTCCCTTCGTGCTCTAGTGACTCCTGTGGCGGGCCAGGCGCAATGCACGCTGACATGGTCGCCAGGTGTATGGTGTTTCCTCTGACACATTAGTGTGGCTGGCTTCTGGGTTAAGCTGGCTTTGTGTCAAGAAGCAGTGCACCTTGGCTGGGTTGTGCTTCAGAGGACGCATGGCTCTCGACCTTCACCTCTCCCAAGTCCGTACGGGAGTTGCAGCGATGGCAATAGACTGTAACTACCAATTGGATACTATGAAATTGGGGAGAAAAAGGACAAAAAATCCCACCATTTCCTGTAGTAAGAGACAAAGATATATTCCTTCTCCTTTTTCTTCTTCTCCTTTTTTTAACTTAATTTTATTTGACCTTTATTTAATTAGGCAAGTCAGTTGAGAACAAATTCTTAGTTTCAATGATGGCCTAGGAACAGTGGGTTAACTGCTTTGTTCAGGGGCAGAATATCAGATTTTTACCTTGTCAGCTCATTCTTTTTCCTTCGCCTTTTCCTTCTCCTTCTCATCGTTCTCCTTCTCCTTCTCATCGTTCTCCTTTTCCTTCTCATCGTTCTCCTTCTCATCATTCTCCTTTTCCTTCTCATCGTTCTCCTTTTCCTTCTCATCGTTCTCCTTTTCCTTTGCATCCTTCTCCTTCTTCTCATTCTCATCATTCTCCTTCTTCTCATTCTCATCATTCTCCTTTTCCTTCTTCTCTTTCTCCTCGTTCTTCTCCTCCTTCTCATCGTTCTTCTTCTCCTTCTCATCGTTCTTCTTTTCCTTCTCATCGTTCTCCTTCTCCTTCTCATCGTTCTCATTTTCCTTCTCCTTCTCATCATTTTCTTTGTCTCCTTTTCATCGTTCTTCTTCTCCTTCTCATCGTTCTCATTTTCCTTCTCCTTCTCATCGTTTTCTTCGTCTCCTTCTCATCGTTTTCTTCGTCTCTTTCTCATCGTTCTTTTTCTCCTTCTCATCGTTCTTCTTCTCCTTCTCATCGTTCTTTTTCTCCTTCTCATCCTTCTTCTTTTCATCCTTCTTCTCATCCTTCTCATTCTTCTTCTCCTTCCTTCTCCACATTCTTCTCTCCTCATTCTTCTTCTTTTCCTTCTCATTCTCCTTCTTTTCCTTGTCCTTCTCCCAGCAGGGCCCTGCTAGACCTTCTGTACTTGGCCCCAACATTGAATTAATTGTTTTTTATTTTGAATAAAAATATTATTTGCTCAAAAGATATACTATTAGCTTGCAAATAAATATTTATAGCTTAGATACATGATCAATGAGTCACATATTTTGGGAGCTCGTGGTCTGTTACACAGGAATTGTTTAAATATTGTAAAAGCCTCTATTATTATTATTATTATTATTATTATTAAACTGTCAAGAATGGATGAATCTCTCATTACTATTCACTACTAGAATGGATGAATCTCTCTCATTACCATTCACTACTAGAATGGATGAAACTCTCTCATTACTACTCACTACTAGAATGGATGAATCTCTCTCATTACTATTCACTACTAGAATGGATGAATCTCTCTCATTACCATTCACTACTAGAATGGATGAATCTCCCATTGCTATTCACTACTAGAATGGATGAATCTCTCATTTCTATTCACTACTAGAATGGATGACTCTCATTTCTATTCACTACTAGAATGGATGAATCTCTCTCATTACTATTCATTACTCAACTAAAGCACATATACTGTAGCTTCATCCTTTTGAGCATTAGTCCAGTATGTTAGGTGTTATTTTTAATGTTCTTATTTTTTTGATCCCTGAATAACTCAGACAGTTAAGTAACATAAAGAGAAGATAAGTAGTGGTCCTGGAGGGGCCGATGGGGACCGTGGGGGGCCTGTTGTGTCTGTTGCACACTGACCTTCACTCACACTGTGGGAGTCAGACTGGCAATGAGAATAACACTCTATTCTGGTTGGAGGAAAAGGAGTGGAAGATTGCGGGAGCGAAGGAAGGATGGAGGGATGGGTATTGCAGCAGGGTGCCATTGAGCCCCGGCATCTTGAATAAAGCATTGCTTTTCTCAACGTTCACTTCAACTGATAGGCAGCTTCCTTTGTTACTCTGCATACCTTTGTTACTCAGCTTTTACTCACAACCTTGAGAATGTGCTAAGGAGTGCTCAGACCCAAGGGAAAGCCTTGGTGCTATCCTAGAGATCTGACAAATACACTTTCTGTTTACATGTGCCGTTATTAAACATGACAGAGTAGCATGACAGAGCCCCATGAAGCCTCCATTAACGTGGGCTTCTGAGTGTCGCCTTGATGCAGTTTTGCCATGTGTTTTTTTTTATTTTTTTCAATTTGACGTTTGATTTTTGACGTTTTCTTGTTTTTCAATCAACCAACAAAACACATTCCACATTCACAGATGTGACAGGCTTAAAAAAAGAAAATCAAAGGATGTTAAAATATATAATAATAATAAATGTAAAATATATATATATATTTTTGGGTGTATACTGTATATATACACACACACACATCCATACATACACACACATACACATACGTACACATATACATACATTCACACCCATACACACACACATATCCTACATACCTACACGTACTCACAAATATATTTTTTTAAAATCACAATAAAAACATATATGAAACTTGCAGCACCACTATCAAGGTTCTTATCAGCTATTTCTAGCCTTCGCTGAGACGACGAGCCATTAATTAGTTTTTAGGTTTGCCATGTGTGTTTTAATACCATAGAAAGCGAAGGGCAGGCGATAAAATGTAGGTCCCAAGGACAACTGCTCACTGGAGACAATAAGACCATTTAGTTACAGCACTAGGTGGCCTACTTTGCTTTCTAGAAAAAAAAGAAAAAAGCGGGGGGTGACCTTGATAATTTATTGTTAAAACGAGAGGCTGCCTGAATCTTTAACTTAAAGACCCTTCCTCCCTTCGGTCTTTGATCTGAAGCCATTCTTGTGATTATTGTGACTTTGCCATTGTAATTGTTTGTAAGCTTGTGTAGTCTAAAATGAATCTATGATCGTATGCTATCCATTTGTATTGTTTGTATGCTGCTCTTTTCTATGCCATTTAATTATTTGAGAAATGAACCAATGATATTAGGCCACTCTTGGCCATGATTACAGACACCTGTGTGTCTTGACACTATATAAACGAGTCATGCCGCAGTGTTTGTGATTGTACCCTGATGAAGACAGCTTGGCTGTCGAAGCTCCTAGAGTATGCGGCTCTTTATTTTTAAGGCCTACCCTGCTTTAACATGTCTTTACTGTTGCTATTCCACTTCGGCAGAGAAGAAGTCATGGAGTTTGATCTGCGTCCGTAACTCACAGACAACTGGTGCGGCCAATAGCGCTGTCGCTTTCCCGTAAGTTATGACAACATAAAGGAAATTTACACTGCTGCCAGGAGTGGATTTCTGATATACAGGCGACACTCTGTGCCGTCCGCCCCACTGCAGAGAGATAATAATCCGTCCAAGAGAACCCAAGCGATCATGGTCATCAATCATACCAAGCAGGGAGGAGGGAAGGAGGGAGAAAAAGGACAGTGGTGGAGGGTCAAGGGTCAAGGTCTTGAGGGGTAGAAACCATTAGGTGGTAGTGGGGCGATGGACAGAGAGGAGTGAATGGCCTAGATTTCAGCCACCTTGTGGTGCTTTGGACAGCTTGGTGCTCCATGGACTGTGCAGAGCTCTCTTGCTGCATACAGTACTTAGACTGAGTGACCAGCATTTCAGCCAGGTTCCCCATTTCAACCTAGAACATCAAATCAAAATGGAAAACCAACATGAAATCACAAGGCACAGAATTCCATTTACTGAAACTAGCGTGGCGTCATTACATACAATGATCTCTGATGACTGCTTTATGTCCATGAGCTTGGAGGCCATTTTCTATTGTTCCCCTTACATTCTTCCATAAAAGTGTCTCAAATATGACATTGCACCAGTGGCGGTCGTTGCCATTTAAGATGAGGGAGGACAATCATTGTTTATATGAGTATGGCCTTATTTCTATTACAGCATATTGGATGACTGTATTTCATATTCCATTCACCCAGTTCAATGTAACATTGATAGGTTTAGGCTACTTCAGGATATTTTCCTACACCCACCATGAGGTAGCTACAACCTAGCTTATGAATGGCAGTTTACAGCTTAGGTGCACAGGTCGAAATAAATTTGAGTAATCAAAGTGACAGACAGTTAAATATTTAATACTGCCTTGAACAATCTTGCCTGGATCTAGCTGATATATGTTGTAATCATTAGTCCAACAGTGGCAAATAAGAGTTTATATTGGGCAAATTCATGTTTATCCCCGTTTTGTTCCGTTTGCTTCCGTTTAAGAAACCTTTTTCAACAGAATTGGCTGAATGAATACACCCCTGATCACACGCACACACAGTCCACTTTTATAGCAGCCAAATACAACAGAATGATCCCTTTGATTGTCGTAGAATTCCTTCTTGCATCTATGCGCTCTCCTCCTCTCACCTTTTCCCTTTCCCTTGTGGATTTCAGTAAACATCAGCTGTCTGTGACCAGGCAAATAATACTTTCCAAGCCAAACCTTCATATCATATCTGCTACAACACAGCTTACATCGTTGTCACTGTATTAGCTAACTTCAAGTCAACATAGCTACTAGAAATAACACGTTAGTAAACCACCTACAATCATGCAGTACAGTGTACAGTTAGCAAGCAGTTTAGCAGTTACACCGGCGGGTCCTGGTGGCAATAAATTAATAAAAACCAAAAGCTTACCTTTACTTGGAAGGGTTACAGTGTTGGATAGCCATAGCCAGCTAGCTAACATAGAATCCCTCTCTGTTTGAGCCTGGTGTTTGAGTAGGCTAAACTAGCTAGCTGTATTTGCTAGCTAAGTACGTGAAAGTACTCAGCTAGCTCTCTCTCTCCCTTTCTCTCTCTCTTGCTTCTCCTTAATTTGTTGGGTGGACAACGTGGCGGTTCATGCTACAATAGCTCTGATAGGTTGGAGGACGTCCTCAGGAAGTTGTCTTTTTTAATGTTTCACTATTCTTATTCATATGAAATTCACTGAGGAGGATGGTCCTCCCCTTCCTCCTCTGAGGAGCTTCCACTACATTGCACAGAAATATTCCCATATACTTTCCAAATAAGAAAAAAAGGATTATTATAAAGTACATGCTATTGCTCATTGGGAATTTTCAAAGAAACCAAAAAAAGGGAAATGTGATGTAACAAATGCAGAGGAGCAAGACCGAGACCAATGCATTTCTCATTGATAAAAAATAACACTCCCACTTTGGTCTATAGCAAAATCCTGTGCATTTGAAAGGCTTTTTGCCTTTGCAGGGAAGATCAAAGATTCTGTAAAGCAACAAAGCTGGGGTAGCAAGAAGAGGGAGGTCAGATAAGCATAATCATGCAAAATAGCTTGAATTAAGTCTGATCTGGTTGTGGATCTATAGACTGTGAATAGCAGCGCTGGTCTCCGATGGCAGCTTGTGGTTTATGTTGTGAATATATTTTCCTGAACAATCTGTTAATGCTTGCAGCTCTCTGAGGTAAACAATTGCTTTAAAAACCCAGGTAGGCTAACAGTTGCCCACAATGATGGTAGAATAAAGAAATTGTCGTTAAACTACCAATAAATTACAAACACTTGGACCTGCTTGTACAAGTCACCTTTCATTCATTCATTAGTATGAAATGGGGAATCTACATAGTGGATGGATATTTTAACCCTGAAAAAACATTTGTGCTCTCCTCAAATTAATCTGTAAAATATTGGAATAATGACCATAAAATCTTGTCCCCCTTTTTTGGCGTGTTCTATAAAAAGTAGGGAAAACGTTGGCAAGGTGAAATTTAATTAACTTACAGTTCGGACACATCTCATTCTAGGGTTTTTCTAAATTTTTACTATTTTCTACATTGCAGAATAATGGCGAAGACATCAAAACTATGAAATGTAGTAACCAAAAAAGTGTTAAACAAATCAAAATACATTTTATATTTGAGATTCTTCAAAGTAGCCACCCTTTGCCTTGACAGCAGCTTTGCACACTCTGTCCATTGGGTCAGCACAACTTGTCTGTAGCCCCCTGGGTAATCGTGTCTGAATGTCTGTTCATTACACCAGGAAATAGCGACTGGTGACTGATTTCATGGGGCTCACGTGAATGTCCATTGACTGTGTGTTTATTCAGAGTCTATCTTCAAAGAGGCTTCTCATCAGAGAGTGTTTTATTGGCCTCTGATTAAGACCACTGCTGAAGCATTCAGCTGGAGGACAGACATGGAGGGGTAAATTTAGCTCATGCTAGCACGCTGTGAGAGATGTTAATAATTGAGAAGGCATCTGTTCCAATTAATATGCCCCTTCAAATCGAATCCCTATTTAAATTTCCTAACTGGGTCACAGTCTCCATGGTGCAATAGGATAAAATGAATTGGCTTCTTTAAATCATTAAGTTTTAACGTGTGGGTTACAGCGCTAGAGGATCCCCCCCAAAAAAGTTTGGGTCGGCCTTCCCTAGTGGGCTCGGAGTGTTTCGGTATCAGATCACATGACCATGTGGATCATTTATAGATCAGAGGCTACATACAGAACAGTCACAGCTCCTCCTCCATGTCTCCCTAAATAAGTATGAGGGATCTCCATTGAGCCACTAACATCAGTCTCTCCCGCTGGAGAATTCACCCTCCTGAGTAACAGGCTTTTTCTCGTTTGAGTTTATTCCCCCATCTTTGGGATTCAACTGCAGGGGGGAAACTGTGGTGTTTGATGGGCGAGAATAGCTCTATGGGCCATGACAAAGTGTTTCCAGGCTTGTGCTGGAGATATTATTGGATACTTTTTCTATTCCTCCTGGTTCTCCATCATGCTGCATCCTCTCCTCTGGCCTATTTCCTCTCTATCATCCACAGAGAAAAAGCTTGAATTTCCTGGACGCAACCTTGAACCTGCACACAGATTTATTGTAACCAGCATGTCACACGTAAGTAAGTAAAGTAGCCTTATAGTCTCCAGCTCCTATCTCCTGTTTCTATAGGGTCAAGCAGCTTGATGTAGAAGTAGAACCCCTGGCCTGGATACTACAAGTACACCCCCTGGCCTGGATACTAGTCTGTTCCTGTTTCTATAGGGTCAATCAGCTTGATGTAGAAGTACACCCCCTGACCTGGATACTACAAGTACACCCCCTGGCCTGGATACTAGTCTATCTCCTGTTTCTATAGGGTCAATCAGCTTGATGTACAAGTACACCCCCTGGCCTGGATACAAGCCTGTCTCCTGTTTCTATAGGGTCAATCAGCTTGATGTAGAAGTACACCCCATGGCCTGGATACTACAAGTACACCCCCTGGCCTGGATACTAGTCTATCTCCTGTTTCCATAGGGTCAATCAGCTTGATGTACAAGTACACCCCCTGGCCTGGATACTACAAGTACACCCCCTGGCCTGGATACTACAAGTACACCCCCTGACCTGGATACTAGTCTATCTCCTGTTTCTATAGGGTCAAGCAGCTTGATGTACAAGTACACCCCCTGGCCTGGATACTACAAGTACACCCCCTGGCCTGGATACTAGTCTATCTCCTGTTTCTATAGGGTCAATCAGCTTGATGTACAAGTACACCCCCTGGCCTGGATACTAGTCTATCTCCTGTTTGTATAGGGTCCATCAGCTTGATGTAGAAGTACACCCCATGGCCTGGATACTACAAGTACACCCCCTGGCCTGGATACTAGTCTATCTCCTGTTTCTATAGGGTCAATCAGCTTGATGTACAAGTACACCCCCTGGCCTGGATACTACAAGTACACCCCCTGGCCTGGATACTACAAGTACACCCCCTGGCCTGGATACTACAAGTACACCCCCTGGCCTGGATACTACAAGTACACCCCCTGGCCTGGATACTACAAGTACACCCCCTGGCCTGGATACTACACGTACACCCCCTGGCCTGGATACTAGTCTATCTCCTGTTTCTATAGGGTCAAGCAGCTTGATGTACAAGTACACCCCCTGGCCTGGATACTACAAGTACACCCCCTGGCCTGGATACTACAAGTACACCCCCTGGCCTGGATACTACAAGTACACCCCCTGGCCTGGATACTAGTCTATCTCCTGTTTCTATAGGGTCAATCAGCTTGATGTACAAGTACACCCCCTGGCCTGGATACTACAAGTACACCCCCTGGCCTGGATACTAGTCTATCTCCTGTTTCTATAGGGTCAATCAGCTTGATGTACAAGTACACCCCCTGGCCTGGATACTAGTCTATCTCCTGTTTCTATAGGGTCAAGCAGCTTGATGTACAAGTACAGCCCCTGGCCTGGATACTACAAGTACACCCCCTGGCCTGAATACTACAAGTACACCCCCTGGCCTGGATACTACAAGTACACCCCCTGGCCTGGATACTACAATACACCCCCTGGCCTGGATACTACAAGTACACCCCCTGGCCTGGATACTACAAGTACACCCCCTGGCCTGAATACTACAAGTATACCCCCTGGCCTGGAAACGAGTATATCTCCTGTTTCTATAGGGTCAATCAGCTTGATGTAGACTAGTGTCCTGTCCAGGGGGTATACTTCTATCTCCTGTTTCTGTAGTGTGAGGCAGCTTGATGTACAAGTACACCCCCTGGCCTGGATACTAAAAGTACACCCCCTGGCCTGGATACTACAAGTACACCCCCTGGCCTGAATACTACAAGTACACCCCCTGGCCTGGAAACTAGTCTATCTCCTGTTTCTATAGGGTCAATCAGGTTGATGTAGAAGTATACCCCCTGGACAGGATACTAGTCTATCGCAGAGCCTTATCCCCAATCTATCTCCTTAATGCTGAGTGCCAGACAGAGATGCATCGGGTCGTATTTTTTACAGTCTTTGGTATGACTCGGCCGGGGATTGAACTCCCAAACTTCCCCACAAGGCCACCGAGTTGGGGGTTATACATCGGTACGCGTAATACACTTTCCATTTGCCAGCATCCTACTTAACTAAACCAGATGTGTGGGTGAGCATGTGTCTCGGTGTGTGTCTGTGTGTCTCTGTGTGTTTGTGCATGTTTGAAGAACTGTTGAGTCTAGATCCTATGTAAATCAAAGCGATTAAAGTCGAGGCAGAATATGTTCAGCGCCTTCATAAGGTGTTCATACCCTTTGACTTATTGCACACTTTCTTTTGTTACAGCCTGAATTCAAAATGGATTCAATTGATTTTCTTCTCTCACCCATGTACACACAATACCCCATAATGACAAAGTAAAAACATATTTTTAGAAAATGTAGCAAATTTAAGGGAAATTAAATACAGAAATATAAGTATTCACACCCCTGAGTCAATACTTTGTAGAAGCACCTTTGGCAGCAATTAGAGCTGTGAGTTTTTTGGGCAAGTTTCTAAGAGCCTTCCACACCTGGATTGTGCAACATTTGCCCATTATTCTTTTCAAAATTCTCCAAGCTCTGTCAAATTGGTTGTTGATCATCACTAGACAACCATTTTCATTCCTTGCCATACATTTTCAAGTAGATTTAAGTCAACATTGTAACTTGGCCACCCAGGAACATTCACTGGCTTCTTGGTAAGCAACTCCAGTGTAGATTTGGCTTTGTGTTTTAGGTTATTGTCCTGCTGAAAGGTGAATTCATCTCCCATCTCCTGGTGTAAAGCAGACTGAACCAGGTTTCCTCTAGGATTTTGTCTGTGCTCAGCTCAATTCTGTTTATTTTTTATCCTGAAAGACTCCCCAGTTCTTAACGATGACAAGCATACCCATAACATGATGCAGCTACCACTATGCTTGAAAATATGGAGAGTGGTACTCAGCAGAGGCGTCAGGTGGATATGGCAGAGAATGGCAGTCACCATACCCTAGCTCAACACCAACAATTTAAAATAGGCTAATAAAATATTTCCAATAATTTTGACTTTAGGACCATGTGAATGAATGCCTGGGAGTGGGAGGGAATGTTGTTTGTATGACTGGCTGGCTTTTTGGAGTGCAGAGATCTGTATATAATGACAAGATGCTTGTCTCCGCCCTAACAATGGTAGTCATTGTCCCAAAGGCGGGAAGGCAGGTGTCAAGTTTAGGTCCAAAATAAGCCTATTGAAAAGCATTGGGCTTATTTTGGACAGATTTTGGCAAGAGGGAAACCTTTCACTTCGCCTCTTTGTATCTGTGAAGAGTGCATCGACACAGCTGCAAGGAACAGCTGGACCTTTTCAAAACACATTGCAGAGATAACTAAAAATGGCTGTAATAGATAGCATTGGCTAGGCAACTGCTATTTGACTTGACTTGATTCTGGGCTCCCGAGTGACGCAGCGGTCTAAGGCACTGCATCTCAGTGTAAGAGGTGTCACTACAGTCCCTGGTTCAAATCCAGGCTGTATCACATCTGGCCGGGATTGGGAGTCCCATAGGGCGGCGCACAATTGGCCCAGCGTCGTTCAGGTTTGGTTGGGGTAGGTCGACAATGTAAATTAAGAATTTGTTCTTAACTGACTTGCCTAGTTAAATAAATAATAAAACTATCATTTTAATCCCGGAGCTGAGTCAGTGCAGAGCAGGCAGCTAATTTTTGTATGACGTGTTTGTTAAATTTGAAGTCCCCTATAGGGCTGTGGCGGTCACAAACTTTTGTCATCCAGTGATTGTCAAGCAAATAATTGTCGGTCTCACATTAACCGTTAATTATCATAAACACATTTAGCATCTCCTGGTTTCCACACGTAGCCTACAAGCCACTGATGAAGACCTTGTGAACATCTACATTTTAAAAAGTCTAATAAATCCATGTAATATAGCCTACACCATTACAATAAATCCATGTAATATAGCCTACACCATTACAATAAATCCATGTAATATAGCCTACACCATTACAATAAATCCATGTAATATAGCCTACACCATTACAATAAATCCATGTAATATAGCCTACACCATTACAATAAATCCATGTAATATAGCCTACACCATTACAATAAATCCATGTAATATAGCCTACACCATTACAATAAATCCATGTAATATAGCCTACACCATTACAATAAATCCATGTAATATAGCCTACACCATTACAATAAATCCATGTAATATAGCCTACACCATTACAATAAATCCATTATTTCTTTAGACAGGTCTAAAGAAGCATGATATGAAGAAAATATAGTCTATTTCAGAAGAACAGAATAACATACTCTGAGTTGTCCTTATGTTAGGTCCTCATCTGGCTATGCCAAATGGCTGTGGGCTACACTAGTTCATTTAGCAGACACAATTATTTTATAGTATGAAGAATACAATTGAACAAAGCTGAATAAAATGGAAAGGATATTTTCTACAAATGATTTGAGGGAGTGTGCACATGCATGCGGCTATTCTGTGTTGAGGAGTGAACAAAGAAATAGGAATTAGGTAATAGGAGTTATTAATGCAACTTTAGTTGTTCTACAAACACTGGGCTATATGTTTAGATTTTTAAGGCTGCATGATGCGAATCTAATGATGATTTGAAATAAGTCACTTGAAAGGTATGAGCTCTGCTTTGTTTTTTTGCTCAGGCTGTACATACTACATCAGTCACTCATTCACAATTTGACAAACACTTGATAATGCCTAGAATTTCACAGCGCCATCCCATTTGTGTGGCAGTTATGCACCCTAAAAAAATGCATGCCTTTTGCGGCCAGTGACCATTGTACCCTTCTCCGTGAGTGCTACGTGCTCAATCATGTGATCGGGTCTCACAGGCTACAAGTGAAGACAGACACATCCAGGACTGAACTGCGAGTGTCCTTATCCAATTCCGAGGTGCATATTGAAGATATTGGAAGAACTGTTCACATTTACTTTTCTTCAGCCATCAATTTTCTAGTTCCCATAGTACAAAGTTGAACCTATTCTATTCTGTGAGATAAATAAATATTCCAAACATAGTCTGGTACAGTTGTGGGATGAGATCCCAAATTAATTCAACCACTAGCGTATAAAAAAACACTTTTTTGCACAATGTGGCTGATGCAACAGATCAGAACGTTTAGCTTATAATGTTGCTAAACTATTTTGCTACTGTATTTCTTCACATTATAAGTGCAGCAATGCGCACATGGTAATAGGCTATTAAAAACTTTTATTTTTATTTTTTTACCCATGTACCAATAGATTCCCTTCTTTGCGAGGCACTGGAAAACCTCCCTGGTCTTTGTGTTTGAATCTGAAATTCACTGCTCGACTGAGGGACCTTACAGATAATTTTACTGTGTGGGGTACAGAGATGAGGTAGTCATAAACAAATCATGTTAAACACTATTACTGCACACAGAGTCCATGCAACTTATTATGTGACTTGTTAAGCACATTTTTACTCCTGAACTTATTTAGGCTTGGCATAACAAAGGGGTTGAATACTTATTGACTCAAGACATTTCAGCTTTTCATTTTTAATTAATTTGTGAAAATGTTGAAAAACATACTTATTCTTTGACCTTATGGGTATTGTGTTTAGGCCAGTGACCAAAAATCTAGATTTCATCTATTTTTAATTCAGGCTGTAACACAACAAAATGTGGAAAAAGTCCAGGGGTGTGAATAGTTTCTGAAGGCACTGTTTATTGTGTCGTGACCTGGGTGTAAAACATGCTACGAGGTAAAACATGCTACGAGAAGAGAAAAACATTGGAATACTCAATTCAACGACAATACCCACATGAAAAAATACTACAGTTTACTATAGAATACTCCAGTACTTACTATAGAATTATGTAGTAAACTGTAGTATACTATAGAATACTATACAACACACAACAGTATCCCTCTAACATGTGTAGTACTTACTATAGAATATTGTAGTATGCTGTAGAATACTATAGTAATTGCTACGGTATTATCCACATAAAAACACTGAATTAAAAACTGCAGTAATGTCTGCAAAAACACTGAACTTTTTATCAACTATTTTTTTAAATGTTTTATTTCACCTTTATTTAACCAGGTAGGCTAGTTGAGAACACCTTTATTTAACCAGGTAGGCTAGTTGAGAACACCTTTATTTAACCAGGTAGGCTAGTTGAGAACACCTTTATTTAACCAGGTAGGCTAGTTGAGAGCAAGTTCTCATTTACAACTGCGACCTGGCTAAGATAAAGCAAAGCAGTGTGACACAAACAACAACACAGAGTTGCACATGGAATAAACAAACATACAGTCAATAACACAATAGGGAAAAAAGTCTATGTACAGTGTGTGCAAATTAGTAAGATAAGGGAGGTAAGGCAATACATAGGCCATAGTGGCGAAATGATTACAATTTAGCAATTAAACACTGGAGTGATAGATGTGCAGAAGAGGAATGTGCAAGTGGAGATACTGGGGTGCAAAGGAGCAAAAAAATAAAAAATAACAATATGGAGATGAGGTAGTTGGGTGGGCTATTTACAGATGGCAATGATATGTAATCTGCTCTGACAGCTGATGCTTAAAGTTAGTGAGGGAGATATAAGTCTGCAGCTTCAGTGATTTTGGCAGTTCGTTCCAGTCATTGGCAGCAGAGAACTGGAAGAAAAGGCGGCCAAAGTAGGAATTGGCTTTGGGGGTGACCAGTGAAATATACCTGCTGGAGCACATGCTGGTGAGTGTTGTTATCGTGACCAGTGAGCTGAGATAAGGTGGGGCTTTACCTAGCAAAGACTTATAGTTGACCTGGAGCCAGTGGATTTGTCGACGAATATGAAGCAAGGGCCAGCCAACGAGAGCACACAGGTCGCAGTGTTGGGTAGTATATTGGGCTTTGGTGACAAAACGGATGGCACTGTGATAGACTGCATCCAATTTGCTGAGTAAAGTGTTGGAGGCTATTTTGTAAATTACATCGCCAAAGTCAAGGATCGGTAGGATAGTCAGTTTTACGAGGGTATGTTTGGCTGGATGCGTGAAGGATGCTTTGTTGTGAAATAGGAAGCCGATTCTAGATTTAATTTTGGATTGGAGATGCTTACTGTGAGCCTGGAAGGAGAGTTTAGTCAGACACCTAGGTATTTGTAGTTGTCCACATATTCTAAGTCAGAACCGTCCAGAGTAGTGATGCTGGACGGGCGGGAGGTGTGGGCAGTGATCGGTTGAAGAGCATGTGTTTAGTTTTACTTGCATTTAAGAGCAGTTGGAGGCCACAGAAGGAGAGTTGTATGGCATTGAAGCTCGTCTGGAGGTTAGTTAAGTGTCCAGAGCGACATCATTGATCTATACAGAGAAAAGAGTCGGCCTGAGAATTGACCCCTGTGGCACCCCCATAGCGACTGCCAGAGGTCCGGACAACAGGCCCTCCGATTTGACACACTGAACTCTGTCTGAGAAGTAGTTGGTGAACCAGTCGAGGCAGTCATTTGAGAAACCAAGGCTGTTGAGTCTGCCGATAAGAATGTGGTGATTGACAATTTTGAAAGTCTTGGCCAGGTCGATGAATACAGCTGCACAGTATTGTTTCTTATCGATGGCGGTTATGATATCGTTTAGGACCTTGAGCGTGGCTGAGATGCACCCATGACCAGCTCGGAAACCAGATTGCATAGCAGAGAAGGTACGGTGAGATTCGAAATGGTCGGTGATCTGTTTGTTAGCTTGGCTTTCGAAGACATTAGAAAGGCAGGATAGGATAGATATAGGTCTGTAGCAGTTTGGGTCTAGAGTCTCTCCCCCTTTGAAGAGGGGGATGACCGTGGCAGCTTTCCAATCTTTGGGGACGTCAGACGATACGAAAGAGAGATTGAACAGGTTAGTAATAGGGGTTGCAACAATTTCGGCTGATAATTTTAGAAAGAGAGGGTCCAGATTGTCTAGCCCTGCTGATTTGTAGGGATCCAGATTTTGCAGCTTTTTCAGAACATCAGCTATCTGGATTTGTGGGAAGGGGAAATGGGGAGGCTTGGGAAAGTTGCGGTGGGGGTTGCAGGGCTGTTGACAAGGGTATGGGTGGCCAGGTGGAAAGCATGGCCAGCCGTAGAAAAATGCTTATTGAAATTCTCAATTATTGTGGATTTATCATTGGTGACAGTGTTTCCTAGCCTCAGTGCAGTGAGCAGCTGGGAGAAGGTGCTCTTATTCTCCATGGACTTTACAGTGTCGCAGAAATGTTAGGAGTTTGTGCTGCAAGATGCAAATTTCTGTTTTAAAAAGCTAGCCTTTGCTTTCTTAACTGCCTATGTATGTCGGTTCCTAACTTCCCTGAAAAGTTGCATATTGCAGGGGCTATTCGATGCAAATGCCGTACTCCACAGGATGTTTTTGTGCTGGTCAAGTGCAGTCAGGTCTGGAGTGAACCATGGGCTATATCTGTTCCTGGTTCTAATTTTGTTGAAAGGGGCATGCTTATTTAAGATTGTGAGGAAAGCACTTTTAAAGAATAACAGGCATCTTCTTCTGAAGGAATGAGGTCAATATCCTTCCAGGATACTCGGGCCAGGTCAATTAGAACGGCATGCTCGCTGAAGTGTTTTAGGGAGCGTTTGACAGTGATGAGGGGTGGTCATATGACCGCAGCTTCATTACGGATACAAGCAATGAGGCAGTGATCGCTGAGATCCTGGTTGAAGACAGCAGAGGTATATTTGGAGGGCAGGTTGTTTAGAATTATATCTATTGGGGGGCCTGTGTTTATGGATTTGGGGTTGTACCTGGTAGGTTCATTGATCATTTGTGTGAGATTGATGGCATCCAGCTTAGATTGTAGGATGGCCGGGTTGTTAAGCTTGTCCCAGTTTAGGTCACCTAACAGCACGAGCTCTGAAGATAGATGGGTGGCAATCAATTTACATATGTTGTCCAGGGCACAGCTGGGGGCAGAATGTGGTATATAGCAAGCGGCAACGGTGAGAGACTTGTACTATAGTAAACTATAGTAAATACTACAGTTTTTCATTTTCTTATATCCTGCCCATTCCCCTCCCCTTTATACCAATTTGTGCCACCCACAAGTGAGAAAGCTACATGCCAAGTAGACCATATATTGTGTTCCCCCTCCTGGCCGGCCGGCTCCAGAGGCACTTCGACAACATCGGAGTGTACATCAGGCCGGCTTCAGGAAGACATAATCATAATCAACCGTGCTTCTTCACCTGCATTGCTTGCTGTTTGGGGTTTTAGGCTGGGTTTCTGTACAGCACTTTGAGATATCAGCTGATGTACGAAGGGCTATATAAAATAAATTTGATTGATTGATTGAACTACCGACAATATCCTGAGGCTGGCTGAAGATGTTCAAAGAGGGTTCAACAAAAAAGAGGTGATGTTGACTGTCTTCTTCGACATTGAAAATGGGCTCATCTATAGGCTATCGGATACAACTCGCCACTCAGATGGTCAGTCTTTTAAATAGCTTTTTAAATCAGCGGAAGATAGCAGTAATGGTGGGAGAACCCCATTTTTCAGATTCTCTCCATGGGCGGGAGTACCCCAAGGCTCCGCCCTTAGTCCACTACTGTTTTAATGTACGTCTGTGATATTTATTACCCAAGAGAGGGTCAAGTGGCCCAGTTTGCAGACCATATCTGTTATTAGGCCTCCTCCAAAAACTTTACCCACTGCTGGATAAAAGCTACAGAGGAGCATAACAGTGATCGAGCACTCAGCCAATCTGTGGCGGGTCAAGCTCAACACCGCTGAAGACCCAGTGCGTCCTCCTCTCCAGAAACCCCAAAAGAACTAAGCAAGTGCACCTTAAACTGTATGGACAGGCACTCCAGATGACCCCAACGGCTAAGTTCCCTGGGGACACATTTCAAGGAAACATGTTCTGGTGTCCCCACATAGAGTACCTGGAGAAAGCGGGAAGGATACGACTGAACAACCTAAAGCTACTTTGCAGAATAGGAGGAGCCACGCCTGGAACAGCCGTCAGAGTGTACCAGAGCAACATCCAAGTATGCTTCACCAGCCTGGTGTAACGTGGGGAGTTCTGATGTCAGAAAACTTCGGACCATTCAAAGCCTTTGCATCAAGATGGCATACAGACTCCCCACGTACACAAACACACACTGCATACATGACCTTTCAGGACTGAGAACAGTAGAAGAGAGGATGGCTGTCCTGCGGCGCAGGTTTACCCTCTAGTTGGTGGACAATCCATCTCTGAAACCCATGATTCGGGAGGAACAAGCTAACCATCCTCTCTGTGCTTCTTAGCATATCTATCACTTTTAAACCACTTTTAATCCTTTAGAGAGGATATCTGGTGCATTATATTGTGATTTTATCCACTGATACTCCTGCTGATAGGCACTGCAATAGAAGCGGAAAGGAAGGAGAACTCCACCACCCCCTCCCCTCCCTCTGTGCCTTGCCAATCCTGACCTCCACCAAACTGATACATGGACAAGAGGAATAGAAGAGGGCATGAAGCTCTAAGATGTCTGTACCAGTCTCAAAGTTCGTTGTCTCGTCTCTACAGGTTATAGAAAAGAGCAGAAGCTCGAAACTATCCGTTCAGACCCCAGTCCTACCTACCTACTGGTTATAGAAAAAAATCTATAGAATCTATCTATAGGTTATGGAAAATGTACTCTTTTAGCATTTCTCTAGTAGGTTTTCTCAAGGAGAAAGCCTCCACTTCTATGTCAAAGATACTTTAGTCAGCAAAAACACTACAGTGAATACTACAGTAAAGTCAGCAAAAACACTACACTGAAAACTACAGTATTTATACCATAGTATACTATAGTATTATTTCATGTGGGTATGTACCGTATGCTATACATTAGTATCTATGTTTACCTTATGCAATTTAGTGCAATAGTTACATACAGGAGATTGCTTTGTTTATGAAGTTGATATATTGATGGGAGACTGTTACAGAGGAGTGTAAATGCTTTTTTTAGGCTGGATCATGTTGTGTTGTATTGTTGTATGTTTTAATTATGTCATGTACTGATTGTTGCTGCCTTCTTGGCCAGGTCTCCCTTGAAAAAGAGACTCTGGGTCTCAATGTGCTTTTCCTGGTTAAATAAAGGTTAAATAAATAAAACATTTGTTGGCCATGGTTTTATTATTTATCATTTAGAATAATCCAAAATTAGTCTAATGAAAACACAGTTGAGATAATACCACAGGGGAATTGCTTTATGTTTGAAGGCAGTGTTTTTCAGTCTTGGGCTTTGGAATCCACAGGTGGTGCAGAACTTATCAAGGACTTAAAAATGTGTTGACTAGTTGAATACCGGTCTTGAACAAAACACTTTCGAAGAGAATCATACTGTAATTGTATTTCATAGAGAATCATACTGTAATTGTATTTCATAGAGAATCATACTGTAATCGTATTTAATAGAGAATCATACTATAAACGTATTTAATAGAGAATCATACTATAAACGTATTTAATAGAGAATCCTACTAAAAACGTATTTAATAGAGAATTATACTGTAAACTTATTTCATAGAGAATCATATTGTAAACTTATTTCATAGATAATCAGACTATAAACGTATTTAAAAGAGAATCATACTGCAAACGTATTTAATAGAGAATCATACTGTGAACTTATTTCACAGAAAATCATACTGTTACGTTCGTCGTTATGATGAGACCAAGGTGCAGCGTGAGTAGAGTTCCACATAATTTTAATAAACCGAAACTCACTGAACAAAAACAACAAACAACCAAACGAAACGTGCAGCTACTGTCGTGCACTCAGGCAACTAAATCTAGACAAGATCCCACAACACAAATGAGGAAAATGGCTACCTAAATATGATCCCCAATCAGAGATAACGATAAACAGCTGTCTCTGATTGGGAACCATATCAGGCCAACATAGACATACAAAAACTCCTAGACATACAAAAACCCTAGACATACAAAAACTAGAGTACCCACCCTAGTCACACCCTGACCTAACCAAAATATATAGAAAAACAGAGATATCTAAGGTTAGGGCGCGACACATAATGTAAACTTATTTCATAGAGAATCATACTGTAAACGTATTTCTCACTGACATGACAGATGGCTTGATGTTTCAAGGTACTCCATATGTGCTGTCAGTTTTGGAGAGAATCTGGAAGGACCCTTCTCCACCAGTGGTGAAGCTGACAGTTTCTCAAGAACACAGAACTCGGAATTCACAGAATTCTCTGTTATCTCTCCCCTGCCTTACATACCAAATGTGTCTCGCTCCACTCACATTACTAAGAGCTTAGCTACTGTATAGTGAAGGAGCACGTCTAGCTGTAAAGGGAGGGTACTATGGCCGGCATGAATACATGATTTGTATGTTCTCCACAGATATGCCTGTCAATAGTGTGATTCTTTGAGAAACACTTGATGAGTTGTATTCATTTGAATATTCTCCTTTGGAAGTAGATAAGACGAAGAGAGAACAGCTCTCAAACGATTAATTATGTGTGCCTGTACTGTCTTAACAGGCACATGGCAGGGGTGTTTCATGACAGAACTAGCCCTGTATGAAAGCTATGATTCGACTAGCATTTTTGTAGTATCTTCAGACATCTTAGCACCGTGTTCTTAGATACCCCGTCAGATGTGATGGTCCAAATAGAGCACAGTGTCCCCAGTACACCAGAGGGGTTCAGAAGAGCATGGGCATGACGAGGATTTGACAGTATCGCTAAGCACAAAACACTCATTATAGCTTGTCTGATCACAGTTTTGGAGTTAAATACACTCACAAGTCCTCCTTTGCTGCTTTTGGTGAAGCTAGACTAAGGTAGATAAAGTCAATGCATGATCAATACGGTATCTACAGTGCAAACACGCAAACTGTTGAAATATGCATGGGATGTCATCGTTTTGATTGATCATGTCTGGGAAGGTCTGCTGGGGTTTGTTTGACGCTCCCTGCAGGGAAACCAACTGACTTCACTTCATGTAAGGTGATTTCCCCAGGAAAGGTAATCGCTTTAAGCAGATGGTCCATTAGAGGATTCTCAATGCAGCTTTTCTTGTGTAATTGTGTTTGAGCAAACACCAGTCTTTTTGTGAGGCCCGGTGCGGGCCTGTGACAGCTGAGCAACCAGTACGGTAGTAGCACCCATTGTCTTCAAATGTCACCACTTGAGAGTGGAGTACTTATGCAGGCTCATACAATAGATTCACCCCATTAACATCTTTAAAATTGAATACTCGCCGCAGGATTTTAATCATTCAAGGATTACATTTCCATCTTCAAAAGAAAAACATGTATACATTTGCACAAATGTTCATCCGAATGTCATATGTATACACAAGAGATGTTCCCATAATCTTTTGTTGATTCACGTCACATTCAGACACATACAGCTCATTCCTGCGCAATTATTTGAATGAATAATGTAATGCGTTCAGCAATGTAGTTGCTGTGATAGACCTGAAGCTTGTAAATGCTGCAGCACAGTGCCCTGAAACAGTACTGTAGTTGCTGTGATAGACCTGAAGCTTGTAAATGCTGCAGCACAGTGCCCTGAAACAGTACTGTAGTTGCTGTGATAGACCTGAAGCTTGTAAATGCTGCAGCACAGTGCCCTGAAACAGTACTGTAGTTGCTGTGATAGACCTGAAGCTTGTAAATGCTGCAGCACAGTGCCCTGAAACAGTACTGTAGTTGCTGTGATAGACCTGAAGCTCGTAAATGCTGCAGCACAGTGCCCTGAAACAGTACTGTAGTTGTTGTGATAGACCTGAAGCTTGTAAATGCTGCAGCACAGTGCCCTGAAACAGTACTGTAGTTGTTGTGATAGACCTGAAGCTTGTAAATGCTGCAGCACAGTGCCCTGAAACAGTACTGTAGTTGCTGTGATAGACCTGAAGCTCGTAAATGCTGCAGCACAGTGCCCTGAAACAGTACTGTAGTTGCTGTGATAGACCTGAAGCTTGTAAATGCTGCAGCACAGTGCCCTGAAACAGTACTGTAGTTGCTGTGATAAACCTGAAGCTCGTAAATGCTGCAGCACAGTGCCCTGAAACAGTACTGTAGTTGCTGTGAGCTGTTGAAAATATTCAGCAATGCTTTAAACTATAGAAAGGTAATAGGGAAAAAAAACAGATTCAAATAAATGCATACTGTAAGTCTGCTAAATGACTAAAATGTTAAAAAAATATATATACCACAAGGCTTATATTGAGTAGACAAGATGGATGTGTTTTGGCTTTGATATGTAAGGACTCTTTAAAGATGTATGAAACTACCTCTTGGGAGAGAGAGACATGGCAGCCATCCTTGGTACCCCTCCATCAGACAAAAACTCGGGTTCTATTCAGTTTGCTGATTAAATGTTTGAATCGAGCAGTTCGGTTTTCCTAATTCTCGTTAATTAGATAATTAGTGTGACTGTTTGGGGAGCCGAGAGAGCAGAAAATTAATTTCTGTTATGGTGTTTGTTCTCCTTCTCAAAAGTAAAAAAAAGAATAATGGAACAAGGAACCATTTGTTGGCCTTGTAGCATAGGGTTTAGGTAACTTGGCACAAAGTTCAGCAGGCCCTGGGTCCTTTGCAATAGAGCAGAGAGGGACCAAGTCCTGAGGAAAAGGGATTCATACTAGTGGACTGGACCCAGAGGGACCAAGTCCTGAGGAAAAGGGATTCATACTAGTGGACTGGACCCAGAGGGACCAAGTCCTGAGGAAAAGGGATTAGTACTGGTGGACTGGACCCAGAGGGACCAAGTCCTGAGGAAAAGGGATTCATACTAGTGGACTGGACCCAGAGGGACCAAGTCCTGAGGAAAAGGGATTCATACTAGTGGACTGGACCCAGAGGGACCAAGTCCCGAGGAAAAGGGATTCATACTAGTGGACTGGACCCAGAGGGACCAAGTCCTGAGGAAAAGGGATTAGTACTGGTGGACTGGACCCAGAGGGACCAAGTCCTGAGGAAAAGGGATTAGTACTGGTGGACTGGACCCAGAGGGACCAAGACCTGAGGAAAAGGGATTAGTACTGGTGGACTGGACCCAGAGGGACCAAGTCCTGAGGAAAAGGGATTCATACTAGTGGACTGGACCCAGAGGGACCAAGTCCTGAGGAAAAGGGATTAGTACTGGTGGACTGGACCCAGAGGGACCAAGTCCTGAGGAAAAGGGATTCATACTAGTGGACTGGACCCAGAGGGACCAAGTCCTGAGGAAAAGGGATTAGTGCTGGTGGACTGGACCCAGAGGGACCAAGACCTGAGGAAAAGGGATTAGTACTGGTCGACTGGACCCAGAGGGACCAAGTCCTGAGGAAAAGGGATTAGTACTGGTGGACTGGACCCAGAGGGACCAAGACCTGAGGAAAAGGGATTAGTACTGGTGGACTGGACCCAGAGGGACCAAGTCCTGAGGAAAAGGGATTCATACTAGTGGACTGGACCCAGAGGGACCAAGTCCTGAGGAAAAGGGATTAGTACTGGTGGACTGGACCCAGAGGGACCAAGTCCTGAGGAAAAGGGATTCATACTAGTGGACTGGACCCAGAGGGACCAAGTCCTGAGGAAAAGGGATTAGTGCTGGTGGACTGGACCCAGAGGGATCATGTGCTTGATGTGCTTCTGCACAATTAGTGAAATGACTTCTGCTGTCTGACATTTGGGGAATAAGTTGGAGAATGTAAATGCATGCATCTTTCTCTCAGTATCAAATAGATCCACATGTAAAGATAGGATTGGTTTTATTCAACTTTTTTGAGTCATTGAAGTGGAGAGGATATTTAGCCATAGGAAGCATTTTTTGTCATCCAAGTTCAATTGTCCTCCAAGAGTGGCTTGATAAAAGCACAGAAGTGTATGTACAGACCATTCATCTAGAAATGACTGGACCCCACATCAAAGTCTTCCATTTAACTGATAAATGTTGGTTGGGGAATATCAAGGTAAATGCAAACAAGTGTGAGAGATTCCCAGCAGATTGGAATTTCAGATGCAATTTTCCAGCTCATATGTGTAGACAACTGCTCTTGAAATCCTCTGAAATGAGGGCATGAGTACAGTATCCGGTTATTTTTTTTTACATTTGTGGGCTCATCCACATTATATCATTATCCCATAAATTATTAAAGAGAAAATTAAGAGAACAACGTGGCCTTGTGTAATGCTTATTAATCTATATTTAGTGTCTCTGGAAAATGATCTGAGGGCTGATTTATGCTCTGAATAGTAATGCGCGGCTTCTGTGTGAAGGTGCTTGGCATTTACGTTTGGATAAGTTTTTTGTTGTTGTCATTGACTTGAAGTGTGAGTGGGGGCTATAAAAATATAATAAGTATTTCAGAGACTGATTTGGATTGGCAATACGAGTGGATTCTGTGTCAGTATCTCTAGAATAGCACTTACCAACCCAGTGGGCAAAAACTGGTTGAATCAACGTTGTTTCAATGTAATCTGCCAACGTATTGTGACATGGAATCTACAGTGCATGGAAAATACATTTCTTTAAAGTCATAAATGTAAACCGTTGTTTTGAGGTGAAAGTTTAGCTATGATATTTGTAATTGACTATTACCAGTGTGCTATCTCGTGAGAATGAGTGGTGAGAGATTTCCACTTAAAAACTAAATAGATTCACTGTTGTTATCGAAAACATTCCAAAAGGTAGGTTTAACAGAGCAAATGAAATGTGACCGTACTTAATCAATCATCATTGATGCTAATGTAGATTCAACCTTAACATGAGTAACAGATCCCTGGGTTACTCTATCTATACATTTCTTCACACGTAAGCATATACAGCAGGCATGTTCAGGTCTGTAGAGATCTTCACAAGTGCTGTAATAATCTGTGATGGATCTCAAACAGCATTGATCACTTGCACCATGTACTTTTAATGTAATCTCAACTGTAATCCAGGTCATTTGGTTCTGCTATTAGATGAAGCACAGTGATATCACATGAATATCTTGTATAAATAAAAAATAAAACCTTACATTGTATTCCCATTTAAACTTTGCTTTTAAATGGTTAAATGTGCAGTGATAGACATTTGGGTGACAATTTAACGGACATTGTAATTGTTTTTCCATTGCAATTTGGTTGTGCTTTTAGATGGTTGAAAGCACAGTGATAACACATTGGAAATTTAACAAACTTTTTGCTGTTTTTTTTGTTGTGGGTTAATATAGGTTGTAATCTCATTGAACGTAACAACCAAATATTACGCAATTATCCACGTGAAATGACGCAGTGTGCCCAGTGGGACACCTCTCTCATTATAACTCTAGAAACGACCCTAATTTGCAGTGCTCAGTAGGCTTTACCTTCAAAATGAGCTTATGTGTGAACCCACAAAGATGCCGTATGCACAATATAGCCTTAGCAGGCAAAGTGTGTTTCATTGAGACTCATAGGCCTACTTACAGTAGTGCTGGGCCCCATTCTCCAGGCCACATAGTTTGCTGCAGTGATGAATAAAACAACAGCCTTGGTTTGTTATGTTCTGCTGACTTGCAGGGTTTTAAATTAACTAGCTTCTAGCAGACAACTGGGCTGCCACCGCTCCAGTCTCCCCTCCTCAGCTCAGTCCTAACCAGGGTGGGAGCTAGCTAGTGCCCATCTCTGGAAGGTCAGCCTGCTCTCAGACAGTGTTCTCTGGAAGGTCTCCAGTGCTGATGGCAAACCCTATTATTTTTAAATGTAATTTAACTAGGCAAGTCAGTTAAGAACATATTCTTATTTACAATGACGGCCTACCCCGGACGACGCTGGGCCAATTGTGCGCCGCCCCATGAGACTCCCAATCACGACCGGTTGTGATGGACTCGAACCAGGGTGTCTGTAGTGACGCCTCTAGCACTGAGATGCAGTGGCTTAGACCGCAGCGCCACTCGGAAACCCAATGGAAATATAATGTCTATGTATTTCTATATCAGGTCAGAAACGGACCTGAGTGCATCCAATGTTGTGTGCCTGTCTGGATAGCTGTGTTTGAGGCCTGTTTTCTTTCTTATTTCATCTCTTACTTTACCAATGTTTCTTTGATGGGCAGTAGACATAACCACAGGGAAGCTTGTGTAGTCTGTTACAGCAGAGAGGAATTACGACTTCAGATATTACTACTTGAGGTATGGAGTATTGTCATAGTCAGAGTTTGATTTTAGCATGGTCATATAGTTTGATGTTACCATAGTCATATAGTTTGATGTTAGCATGGTCATAGTCAGAGTTTGATGTTAGCATGGTCATATAGTTTGATGTTAGCATGGTCATAGTTTGATGTTAGCATAGTCATATAGTTTGATGTTAGCATGGTCATATAGTTTGATGTTACCATGGTCATATAGTTTGATGCTAGCATGGTCATATAGTTTGATGTTACCATGGTCATATAGATTGATGTTCACATGGTCATATAGTTTGATTTTAGCATGGTCACATAGTTTGATTTTAGTATGGTCATATAGTTTGATGTTAGCATGGTCATATAGTTTGATTTTAGTATGGTCATATAGTTTGATGTTAGCATGGTCATATAGTTTGATGTTAGCATGGTCATATAGTTTGATGTTAGCATGGTCATATAGTTTGATGTTAGCATGGTCATATAGTTTGATGTTAGCATGGTCATATAGTTTGATTTTAGTATGGTCATATAGTTTGATGTTAGCATGGTCATAAAGTTTGATGTTAGCATGGTCATATAGTTTGATGTTAACATGGTCATAGTCAGAGTTTGATGTAAGTATCGTCATATAGTTTGATGTTAGCATGGTCATATAGTTTGATGTTACCATGGTCATATAGTTTGATGTTAGCATGGTCATATAGTTTGATGTTAGCATGGTCATATAGTTTGATGTTAGCATGGTCATATAGTTTGATGTTAGCATGGTCATATAATTTGATTTTAGCATGGTCACATAGTTTGATGTTACCATGGTCACATAGTTTGATGTTACCATAGTCATATAGTTTGATGTTACCATGGTCATATAGTTTGATGTTAGCATGGTCATATAGTTTGATGTTAGCATGGTCATATAGTTTGATTTTAGTATGGTCATATAGTTTGATGTTAGCATGGTCATATAGTTTGATGTTAGCATGGTCATATAGTTTGATGTTAGCATGGTCATATAGTTTGATTTTAGTATGGTCATATAGTTTGATGTTAGCATGGTCATATAGTTTGATGTTAGCATGGTCATATAATTTGATTTTAGCATGGTCACATAGTTTGATGTTACCATAGTCATATAGTTTGATGTTAGCATGGTCATATAGTTTGATGTTAGCATGGTCACATAGTTTGATGTTAGCATGGTCATATAGTTTGATGTTAGCATGGTCATATAGTTTGATGTTAGCATGGTCATATAGTTTGATGTTAGCATGGTCATATAGTTTGATGTTAGCATGGTCATATAGTTTGATGTTAGCATGGTCATATAGTTTGATGTTAGCATGGTCATATAGTTTGATGTTAGCATGGTAACATAGTTTGATGTTAGCATGGTCATATAGCTTGATGTTAGCATGGTCACATAGTTTGATGTTAGCATGGTCATATAGTTTGATGTTACCATGGTCTCGCTCTCTCTCTCTCTCTATCTCTCTCTCTCTCTCTCTCTCTCTCTCTCTCTCTCTCTCCTAATCTCATGCTGTGTGACAACCTCCAGTGAGAAGGCCACGTTGTGTGTCACACTCACAATTGGCTCAGCATTCCATTAGTGTCAAGTACCTTAACACTCCTCACTAATTCCCTCCCCACCTCTCCACTCACAGGGTTGAGCGAGACAAATCTGGGAATATTGACATCATCGATGCTCATTAACACCGATTTCTACACACACTGAGAAAGGTGCTAATGGATATGCAAATAGAGGTATTAATTCGAGAGTTATGGGGTTTCAAGCTAAGTGATTCTAATAAATCTCTCGTTGGTGACAGTGTTGCTTGGGGTTAGTTCTGGCGAGCAGACATGAAGGGCTCAGGTTGTGTTGGGGGGTGAAGTGGGGACGCAAGAGTGATATGGTAAACTATACAGTAGAAGATACACTACATGACCAAAGGTGTGTGGACACCTCATTCCAAAATCATGGGCTTTAATATGAAGTTGACCCCCCCCCCCTTTGCCACTATAACAGCCTCCACTCTTCTGGGGATTTCCACTAGATGTTGGAACATTGCTGAAGGGACTTGCTTCCATTCATCCACAAGAGCATTAGTGAGGTCGGGCACTGATGTTGGGCGATTAGGACTAGCTCGTAACAATTAATCCTGAAAGTGTTTGATGGGGTTGAGGTCAGGGCTCTGTGCAGCCCAGTCAAGTTCTTCCACACCGATCTCGACAAACCATTTCTGTATGGACCTCACTTTGTGCACAGGCGCATTGTCTTGCTGAAACAGGAAATGGCCTTTCCCAAACTTATACCACAAACATGGAAGCACAGAATGATCTATAATGTCATTGCATGTTGTAGCATTACTATTTCCCTTCGCTGAAACTAAGGGGCCCCAGACCATTATTCCTCATCCACCAAACTTTACAGTTGGGACTATGCATTCGGGCCGGTAGCATTCTCCTGACATCCGCCAAACCCAGATTCATCTGTCGGACAGCAAGATGGTGAAGTGTGAGAACGCGTTTCCACTGCCAAAGAGTCCAATGGTGGCGAACTTTACACCACTCCACCACTCGACGCTTGGCATTGCGCATGTTGATCTTAGGCTTGTGTGCGGCTGCTCGGTCATGGAAACCCATTTCATGAAGCTCCCGACGAACAGTTCTTGTGCTGACATTGCAGAGGGCGGTTTGGAACTCAGTAGTGAGTGTTGCAATAGTGAGTGTTGCAACCGAGGACAGTCCCGTTCTGTGAGCTTTTGCGGCCTACCACTTCGCGGCTGAGCCGTTGTTGCTCCTAGAAGTTTCCACTTCATAATAACAGCACTTCCAGTTGACCGGGGAATCTTTAGCAGGGCAGAAATCTGACAAACTAACTTGTAGGAAAGGTGGCATTCTATGACGATGCCACGTTGAAAGTCACTGAGCTCTTCATTAAGGCCATTCTACTGCCAATGTTCGTCTATGGAGATTGCATGGCTGTGTGCTCGATTTTATACACCTGTCAGCAATAGGTGGGGCTGAAATCATTTGAATTTGAAGGGGTGTCCGTATAGATAGTGTATATAGAGAAAACCCATGAGACATCATTCGTGTAGGCCTTTTGATATGAGGTCATTACAATGGATATATTATTTTCTTGTCTGCATTATTCTCTAGCCTTTACCTGAAGTTGTATAATACCTTTGAACACACTGTGCTGCTTTCAGCTGATTTAATGTCTACCAAACACCCCAACAGCATCTGAAATGGCAAGAAAGAGTTATGTGTGTGTCTGTGTGTGGGTGTGGCACGGGGTACACTCCACAGATGTAGTGACACAGCGATGAAGCCTGTTCCTACCAAGGAGGTGGATATCCAGCAACACTGCTGAAATCCCCCCCCAACCCTCTGCCCACCCCCACCCAACCCTCTGCCCCCCCCACCCCTCTGCCCACCCCCACCCAACCCTCTGCCCACCCCAACCCTCTGCCCACCCCCACCCAACCCTCTGCCCACCCCCACCTCTGCCCACCCCCACCTCTGCCCACCCCCACCTCTGCCCACCCCAACCCTCTGCCCACCCCCACCCAACCCTCTGCCCCCCCCAACCCTCTGCCCCCCCCAACCCTCTGCCCCACCCCACCCAACCCTCTGCCCCCCCCACCCAACCCTCTGCCCCCCCCAACCCTCTGCCCACCCCCACCCAACCCTCTGCCCCCCCACCTCTGCCCCCCCCAACCACACCCCCACCTCTGCCCACCCCCACCTCTGCCCACCCCCACCTCTGCCCACCCCAACCCTCTGCCCACCCCCACCCAACCCTCTGCCCCCCCAACCCTCTGCCCCCCCCAACCCTCTGCCCCACCCCACCCAACCCTCTGCCCCCCCCCACCCAACCCTCTGCTCACCCCCACCCCACCCTCTGCCCACCCCCACCCAAACCTCTGCCCCCCCCCCCACCCAACCCTCTGCCCCCCCCAACCCTCTGCCCCACCCCACCCAACCCTCTGCCCCCCCCCCCCCCCCCCCCGACCAACATACGCCCAGTCCCAAGCATCTATGTCTTTATGATGTCAAAGAGCCCTGGTCTAATGGGAAACGGACCCTCCCAGGCCCCATCCAGCAGAGCCATTTAAGCCCACTTTGATTAAATGTCAGGAAGAAGGTGTCTCCACAGCCAGGGAAAGTGAGGGACAGTCATGGAGAGGCTTTAGATTGGCTCAGTAAATGATGAAGGAAATTCATTTACATGGTAATAATGAAAGTGCGTGTTGAGCCAGCAGGAGAAGGGAAAATGGCACGTGTGGTTTTCACAGTGCAAATCATGTCCCCTTTCAAGTTATACACAAAGACGGATAAATTAGAGGGAACCACAGATTCCGCAGATGCAGATTGCTGATACACACACACACACACACACACACACACACACACACACACACACACACACACATAAACATAAACATGGTTGAAGTTGAAGGATATGGATCTAGTCCTACCCTACAAGTTCTTGGTTCCTTCCTCCATGAGAATCTCTTTAATCTATTTCAGGCACGCATGGCTCCCTAATGACAGTGGCTGTGGTGACCTCCCTCAACAGTGCCCACACACACACCATTATATTCCTGCTCTGTGACTCTCCCTGCCTGGTGCAGAGGTGGAAACCCAGCCAGTCTCATCACAGATAGATATTGAAGAAGTCTTTCTTTACATGCATACGATCAGTTATTAATGGGTGACTGTGCGTGGCCGCGGCTGACATGCAGAGTGATATACGTGGCATTGTGTTGCTGTTTCTATACAATGCTCTATCAGTCCATTACTGCGCTCCCCTGGACCTCCCGGTGCCCATTTATCGCCCTTGTCTCCCAGGTGTCAGCCACCACATCCTTCTCCCTAGCGTGACATGGGCCGTAAATCTGACCGCCTTCACACGCGTGCACTCACAGGCCTCCCCTAAACAGCAGCCCTCCAACCCCACCCCTCCGGTCAAGAGGAAACTAATGAATCATTATCATTACACAGCGCCATCACCACATTGCTTTCATGATCACATGGGGCCCACCAGCGCACGAGCCATGTATTGGTCATACACACAGAGATCCTATTAAATTAGATGGGCTATGTCATAATCCCTCAAAGTTCCCGAATGGGGTGAAAATGGCAGCCATATTGGTCAGGGAGTAATCGAAACCAGTCCAATTCGAATGAATGGCAATAGAGGTATATCTTGATTTTACTATTGCAGGAAAGTAAAAGTGAGGCATGTAATATATCAGAAATTGTGTAATGAAATTATTGTCAACCTGAAATAGTCAATTATAAAATACAAATGCTCTTTATAAATAGCATCTAAAATATGTGTAAACAGACCATAAATGTCAAAATTGTAGTTTTCTTGGAAAGTTGTGAGTACTATTATATGAATCAATATCAGCACTTGTTGCATTTACAACTATCATCAACTGATTTCAACCAGTGAATGTTGAAATATTGACAGTTAATTTGAAAAATGTAAAACTGCCTGGCTAGCTAGCTAGCTAACGAACATTCATTGCAGATAAACTCTTCAAATTCATTATTTCCATTCTAGTATTGTTATATCTAATTCTATGCTTATACATCACCTACCTGTTGGAAGGAATTATACAATGTTCCTCTATGGTCATCAGCTTCTGACTGCCGTCAAGGTGGGCACCACCCCTCGGTTCCCTCTCCTCTGTCACTGCCACTGTCATCAAGGCTTTCAAATCAAATGTATTTATATAGCCCTTCTTACATCAGCTGATATCTCAAAGTGCTGTACAGAAACCCAGCCTAAAACCCCAAACAGCAAGCAATGCAGGTGTCAATCATCACCATCATTACCAGAACTACCATGGGGTTGATCAGTCACAATTGGACCAGACTAGGCTGAGGAGGCCAGTGGAGGGAATGGTATTCTGCTGTATCTTAGTGGGGATTTGCAAGTACTGTATGTGTCAGATACAGGAAGAGAGAGAGAGATAGAGTATATAACCTAAACAGGAAGGATATACAGTATATAACCTAAACAGGAAGGGTATACAGTATATAACCTAAACAGGAAGGGTATACAGTATATAACCTAAACAGGAAGGATATACAGTATATAACCTAAACAGGAAGGATATACAGTATATAACCTAAACAGGAAGGATATACAGTATATAACCTAAACAGGAAGGATATACAGTATATAACCTAAACAGGAAGGATATACAGTATATAACCTAAACAGGAAGGGTATACAGTATATAACCTAAACAGGAAGGGTATACAGTATATAACCTAAACAGGAAGGATATACAGTATATAACCTAAACAGGAAGGGTATACAGTATATAACCTAAACAGGAAGGATATACAGTATATAACCTAAACAGGAAGGATATACAGTATATAACCTAAACAGGAAGGGTATACAGTATATAGCCAAACAGGAAGGATATACAGTATATAACCTAAACAGGAAGGGTATACAGTATATAGCCTAAACAGGAAGGGTATACAGTATATAGCCTAAACAGGAAGGATATACAGTATATAGCCTAAACAGGAAGGATATGCAATTAGAGTTAATAACTCTTCATTCTTTTTGCCACCAAATAAAAAACCTTCTGAATCTCGCCCCTGTTTGGACAGCATGTGACACGCCTCTTTTCCTACTCCACTGCTGGTCCAGTAGTCATCTAAATGGTCTGGAAAGGACAGGGCTGCCAGTCTGGTTCCATGTCTAACCCTGTGAGTGACATTTGAGGACGGAAGCAGCTTCCTTCACACTCCATCACTCCTTATTGCAAGTGAAATTCTTCCAGTTCAGACAATCGCTCATTAATCCTAAATGATTTGGTGTAAAGCCACAAGCTAATTAAGCGTGCTCTATTGAGTATACTGCATAATAGTAACAGAAGTGTTGGTGTTTTGCTGCAGTTGAAAGGGAACTCATGTTGATTCTCTCATTGTGTATTTCATTTACTTTTGACTGGCAGAAATACCCTTTCTTTCCATGCAGATGTTTTTTGTTCAACAGAGTAAAGGGCAAATGGTTAGTGGTGTTTTATAAAGGGAAGACAGCAGCTTCCTGGAGACGTTATTGGACTAACTGGATATTTATCAGGAAGTCAAGAGTAAACAACAACATGAAGGGAATATCAAATACATGGTTTAACATTCCCAAATCGATTTCTCTTAACTTGAACCAATTCCAATTCAAAAGCTGTTGTGTTGGAGCGATGTTGTGTTGGAGCGATGTTGTGGAAATAGCAGTGATTATGTATTGTGCATTTGAGCCATGTTGCCCTTGGCACGTAAAGCTACACTCAATGTCTTTATTCTCTCCTCTGATTAATGTTGTGACATTTGCCTTTTCCTCACAATCCAAGGGGGCCATGGTGGAGCAGAGTTTAGAGCAGGAGGAAGTCTGCTTGGAAATCAGTATGCTCTGCTGCCTTGCACATCAACAGCCAGCACAGTCACCCAGGCCTATGTCCACACACACACACACACACACACACACACGCGCACACAAACACGCGCACACGCACGCGCACACGCACGCGCACACACGCGCACACACGCACACACACGCACACACATACACACACATACACACACACGCACACGCACATGCACACGCGCATGCACACATGCACACATGCACACATGCACACATACACACATGCGCACACACACGCACGTGCACACACACACACACACACACATGTACACACACGTACACACGCACACACATACACACATGCGCACACGCACGCACGTGCACACACACGTGCACACACACACGCACACACACGTGCAGACATGGATGCAAGTACAAACGCGCGCACATGCACTCACGCACGAACACGTGCACACGAACCGCGAAGGACATGTGCACACACAAACCTAGGCTTCCTTTGGGAAGTGGATTGAAAGAAAACTAATCCTCTTCACTTTTTCTTCTCTTGAGAGACATTCATCAATGTGACAATGGCCATGATGTTCACAGCGGGGCTTTGCCCTTCTTCTCACTCTGTTGCTATATGCTATGTACTGGTAACTGCCAAAAAAATGAAAACACTTGAAGCTGTTCTGGTGGCTCGTGGTGGCCCAACGCCCTATGAAGACACTCTGTTGCTATATGCTATGTACTGGTAACTGCCAAAATAAATGAAAACACTTGAAGCTGTTCTGGTGGTTCCTGGTGGCCCAACACCCTATGAAGACACTCTGTTGGTGTTTCCTTTATTTTGGCACATACAGTGCCTTGCGAAAGTATTCGGCCCCCTTGAACTTTGCGACCTTTTGCCACATTTCAGGCTTCAAACATAAAGATATAAAACTGTATTTTTTTGTGAAGAATCAACAACAAGTGGGACACAATCATGAAGTGGAACGACATTTATTGGATATTTCAAACTTTTTTAACAAATCAAAAACTGAAAAATTGGGCGTGCAAAATTATTCAGCCCCCTTAAGTTAATACTTTGTAGCGCCACCTTTTGCTGCGATTACAGCTGTAAGTCGCTTGGGGTATGTCTCTATCAGTTTTGCACATCGAGAGACTGACATTTTTTCCCATTCCTCCTTGCAAAACAGCTCGAGCTCAGTGAGGTTGGATGGAGAGCATTTGTGAACAGCAGTTTTCAGTTCTTTCCACAGATTCTCGATTGGATTCAGGTCTGGACTTTGACTTGGCCATTCTAACACCTGGATATGTTTATTTTTGAACCATTCCATTGTAGATTTTGCTTTATGTTTTGGATCATTGTCTTGTTGGAAGACAAATCTCCATCCCAGTCCCAGGTCTTTTGCAGACTCCCATCAGGTTTTCTTCCAGAATGGTCCTATATTTGGCTCCATCCATCTTCCCATCAATTTTAACCATCTTCCCTGTCCCTGCTGAAGAAAAGCAGGCCCAAACCATGATGCTGCCACCACCATGTTTGACAGTGGGGATGGTGTGTTCAGCTGTGTTGCTTTTACGCCAAACATAACGTTTTGCATTGTTGCCAAAAAGTTCGATTTTGGTTTCATCTGACCAGAGCACCTTCTTCCACATGTTTGGTGTGTCTCCCAGGTGGCTTGTGGCAAACTTTAAACGACAATTTTTATGGATATCTTTAAGAAATGGCTTTCTTGCCACTCGACCATAAAGGCCAGATTTGTGCAATATACGACTGATTGTTGTCCTATGGACAGAGTCTCCCACCTCAGCTGTAGATCTCTGCAGTTCATCCAGAGTGATCATGGGCCTCTTGGCTGCATCTCTGATCAGTCTTCTCCTTGTATGAGGGGACGGCCAGGTCTTGGTAGATTTGCAGTGGTCTGATACTCCTTCCATTTCAATATTATCGCTTGCACAGTGCTCCTTGGGATGTTTAAAGCTTGGGAAATATTTTTGTATCCAAATCCGGCTTTAAACTTCTTCACAACAGTATCTCGGACCTGCCTGGTGTGTTCCTTGTTCTTCATGATGCTCTCTGCGCTTTTAATGGACCTCTGAGACTATCACAGTGCAGGTGCATTTATACAGAGACTTGATTACACACAGGTGGATTGTATTTATCATCATTAGTCATTTAGGTCAACATTGGATCATTCAGAGATCCTCACTGAACTTCTGGAGAGAGTTTGCTGCACTGAAAGTAAAGGGGCTGAATAATTTTGCACGCCCAATTTTTCAGTTTTTGATATGTTAAAAAGGTTTGAAATATTGAATAAATGTCGTTCCACTTCATGATTGTGTCCCACTTGTTGTGGATTCTTCACAAAAAAATACAGTTTTATATCTTTATGTTTGAAGCCTGAAATGTGGCAAAAGGTCGCAAAGTTCAAGGGGGCCGAATACTTTCGCAAGGCACTGTACCTGTATGTTTGCAGCTGCTATCAGATGCCAGTGTGCACTGTCCAGTATGGTTTGCCATCCCTTGATAAATCCCTTGGTATGCAACAAGTATCTGGTCACAGATCTTAGATCTGATGTAAAATCACTTGATATTGCCCAGCTGAGGAACATTATGAGACAAATGACGAAGCTCACTGATTAAGGCGTGATTGAATGTCAGTAGAAAGATATTTTTTAGTTATTTAATTAAAAATTAATGGTATTCCAACAACTTTAAAAGCACATTTGTATGTTTGGAAACTGTTTGTTGATTACTCATAATATTTTGATTCATAATTTGTTGTGAATATATGGGTGAGCTCACGCCCACAAGTAAATTAATTTAATTCATGTTTTCATTATTGAACCGTTTGAATAGCTGATGGTTTTAGAGGTACTCTTTACCATATAATACTGCCACAGGTAAGATATGCTTTAAAGTAACTGTCCAGTGAACATCTCACTTTTAAAAGTTGGTATTCTGCTAACTCATATTCGTACCCAACTCATATGTAACTCATACTCAAACCCAAATAATGTGGTCGACTTGTCCTATACTTGTATTTGTGGCCAAAGCATAAATTGGAGAAGAAACCCCACCTCAAACTTGTATCTCAAACAGACCATTTCAAAGTACTTGCTATTTCCTCAAAGAGGATGATGTGATCCTCCTGAGGAGGATGAGCTGGTCAGTCAGCGGTCTATTCGCATGAATATTTTAATTGACCGGTATATGTTCACACCATTCTGTTGTTGGGTATGTTCACACCATTCTGTTGTTGGGTATGTTCACACCATTCTGTTGTGGGGTACTCCCACACCATTCTGTTGTTGGGTATGTTCACACCATTCTGTTGTGGGGTATGTTCACACCATTCTGTTTTTGGGGATGTTCACACCATTCTGTTGTGGGGTACTCCCACACCATTATGTTGTTGGGTATGTTCACACCATTCTGTTGTGGGGTACGCCCACACCATTCTGTTGTTGGGTATGTTCACACCATTCTGTTGTGGGGTACGCCCACACCATTCTATTGTTGGGTATGTTCACACCATTCTGTTGTGGGGTACGCCCACACCATTCTGTTGTGGGGTACGCCCACACCATCCTCTTGTTGGGGTACGCCCACACCATTCTTTTGTGGGGTATGTTCACACCATTCTGTTGTTGGGTATGTTCACACCATTCTGTTGTGGGGTACTTCCACACTATTCTGTTGTTGGGTATGTTCACACCATTCTGTTGTGGGGTACGCCCACACCATTCTGTTGTTGGGTATGTTCACACCATTCTGTTGTTTGGTACTCCCACACCATTCTGTTGTTGGGTATGTTCACACCATTCTGTTGTGGGGTACGCCCACACCATTCTATTGTTGGGTATGTTCACACCATTCTGTTGTGGGGTACGCCCACACCATTCTGTTGTGGGGTACGCCCACACCATCCTCTTGTTGGGGTACGCCCACACTATTCTGTTGTTGGGTACTCCCACACCATTCTGTTGTTGGCTACGCCCACACCATTCTGTTGTGGGGTACCCCCACACCATCCTGTTGTTGGCTACACCCACACCATTCTGTTGTTGGGTACGCCCACACCATTCTGTTGTTGGGTACGCCCACACCATTCTGTTGTTGGGGTACGCCCACACCATTCTGTTGTTGGGTACGCCCACACCATTCTGTTGTTGGGTACGCCCACACCATTCTGTTGTTGGGGTACGCCCACACCATTCAGTTGTTAGGTACACCCACACCATTCTGTTGTTGGGTATGCCCACACCATTCTGTTGTTGGGGTACGCCCACACCATTCTGTTGTTGGGTACGCCCACACCATTCTGTTGTTGGGGTACGCCCACTCAATTCCAACACAGAAGAGCTTCTTTTTAACATACTTAATTAACAATTTTTGTAAGAAAAACTACTTTACTCGTATTGTAATTAATTATAGGTCATATTTCATAGAAATCTGGAAACACTAGACAATTACTTTAGTGTGTTTTAAAGCCTCCTCCTTGAAATTTGTTTCTATGGCAACTCAGTTCCGGAGCCTAGATAAAAGAGCTATTATTATGTGTTTGCAGAGGATTGGAGACAAAGTGATTGCATTGCTGATGGTTGGGAGGGAGATGTGTCTTGTAAAAGTCCTGACGGTGTTCGCAGGGCTTTGAAATCATTGTTTTTACCAGGCTGTCATTTGATCATATCCCTGTAAACTCTGATATTTAATAGTAGAATGATCATACTACTGTACAACCAGGGAGACATAACACCACAATCACAGAGGGATCAATGACATATGACACCCAGAATAGCGCTACAATGGATAGCAGTCGTTTTACAGGCTCCTGACCAATTTTGCTGTTTGATTATATATTTTTTTGCTGAGCTTAACTTTTGGTTGTACATAATGTTTCCGGCGTATTTTCCTATGACCGAAAATAGCTTCTAAAGCGATCACTAACCTTCAGAACAGCGATCACTAACCTTCATTTGGATGAAGATTTCTACTTCAACGAGTCGGAGGCTCGGGACATACTGCTCAACCTGGAACAGGCCCTAATCCCCGAGACTTGGATAAGAAGAAGGCGGAGTAAGAGAGGTCGACGTGTGGGCACCCTGACAAAACTAAGTCTGGGAGTACGTAAACCGCCTCTACCCTCCGTTCTACTGACGAACTTACAATCACTGGAAAACAAACTGGATGAGCGCCGTTCCAGATTATCCTATCAACAGGACCTGAAGAACTGGAATATCCTATGATTCTCAGAGTCGTGGCTGATGAAGGACATGGATAATACACTGTACATCGAGCTTGTTTTTCTATGCATTGGCAGAACAGCAGGGAGTAGGTGTGTCTTTTTGTTAACAACTCTAATATTAAGGAGGTCTCAAGGTTCTGCTCGCCGGAGTTAGAATACCTCATGATAATCTGTAGACTATTTCGAGTTTTCATCTATATTTTTTGTAGCTATCTGTTTACCACCACAAACCGATGCTGGCTCTAAGACCGCATTCAATGAGCTGTATAAGGTCATAAGTAAGGAAATGTTCAGCGGCGCCACTTCTAGTGGCCGGTGATTTTAATGCAGGAAAACTCAAATCTGTTTTGCCAAAATTCTACCAGAATGTCACCTGTGCAACTAGATGCAAAAAAACCCCTCTAGATCACCTTTATTTCACACACAGAAACACCATTTGGCAAATCTGACCATAACTCTAACCTATGTCATCCAAAAAGTTATATTTTTGACTCACCTGTCTTGATGACCATCCAGGTGCTTTTGACAAACTTGCGTCAATGTTTTGGATGAGACGAGTCCCATAATGTCGAAAACCAAACAGTACATTCCACAGTAAAAACCTCATACCAACGGTCAAGCATGGTGGTGGTAGTGTGATGGTTTGGGGATGCTTTGCTGCCTCAGGACCTGGAAGATTTGCCTTAATAGAAGGAACCATGAATTCTGCTCTGTATCAGAATGTCAGGCCATCTGTCTGTGAGCTGAAACTAAAGTGCAGCTGGGTCATGCAGCAAGACAATGATCCAAAACACACAATCAAGTCTACATGAAAATGGTTAAAAATCAACAAGTTTTGGAATGGCCTAGTCAAAGTCCAGACCTAATCTCAATAAAGATGTTGTGGCAGGACCTGCAACGAGTAGTTGCAGATGGCCTCCCGGGTGGCGCAGTGGTCTAAGGCACTGCATTGCATTGCTAAATGTGCCACCTCTGTTGCAGCCGGCCGCGACCGGGAGGTCCATGGGGCGACGCACAATTGGCCTAGCATCGTTTGGCAGGTAGGGATATCCTTGTGTCATTGCGCAATAGCGACTCCTGTGGTGGGCTGGGCGCAGTGCGCGCTAACCAGGTCACCAGGTGCACGGTGTTTCCTCCGACACATTGGTCCGGGTTGGATGCACGCTGTGTTAAGAAGCAGTGCGGCTTGGTTGGGTTGTGTTTAGGAGGACGCATGGCTTTCGACCTTCGCCTCTCCCGAGCCCGTACGGGAGTTGAAGAGATGAGACAAGATAGTAACTACTAATAATTGGATACCACGAAAAGGGGGTAAAATCATTTTAAAAACACACAAAAAAACACAAATGTCGCGGAGTTAAAGCAGTTCTGCATGGAAGAGTGGGCTAAAACTACAAGAAGTGTTTGGTTGCAATCACTGCAGCTAAGGGTGGCAGAACCAGGTATTGAGTGTAAGGGGGCAATTACTTTTTCGCATTGGGTGTTGCATAACTTTTGTTACTTCAATAAATAAAATAAGTATACATTTTTAGGCGGTTATTTGTAAACTCATATTCCTTTTATCTAATATTAGCTTATGGTTGAAGATATTCATATTCATATTGAAAATAATTCAAAGATGGAGGAAATCAGAAGGGGCAAATACTTTTTCTCTGCACTGTAGTGCTGTTCATTGACAACAGCTCAGCGTTCAACACCATAGTACCCTCTAAGCTCATCACCAAGCTAAGGACCCTAGGACTGAACACTTCCCTCCTAATGCGCCGCCCCTTGGTGGTGAGGGTAGGCAACATTGGGGCCCCTCAGAGTTGTGTGCTTAGCTCCCTCCTGTACTCCATGTTCACCCATGACTGTGTGGCCGCACACAACTCCAATACCATCATTAAGTTTGCTGACAACACAATGGTGATAGGCCTATTCACCGATTACAACAATCTTTACTAATGCTGCAGAAATCTGCTTTAAAGCAGCATCCACATCCATTGGAAATAGTGATCATAATATAGTAGCCATATCTGGGAAAACCAAAGTTCCAAAGGCTGGGCCTAATATAGTGTATAGGAGATCATACAAGAGGTTTTGTAGTGATTCATATTTTTAAAGTATTTTTTATATAACTAAGCAAGTCAGTTAAGAACAAATTGTGATTTACAGTGACGGCCTACCCCGGCCAAATTGTGCATCGCCCTATGGGACTCCCAATCATGGCCGGTTGTCTGGAATTGAACCAGGGTCTGTAGTGATGCCTCTAGCACACAGATGCAGTACCTTAGACCGCTGCGCCACTCGGGAGCCCGATGCTGAAGATGTAAAGAATATTTGCTGGTCTGTGCTGTGTAATGAGGATCAACCAGACGCTGCACTTGACGCATTTATTAAATTGCTTATTCCAATTACTAATAAGCATGCACCCATTAAGAAAATGACTGTAAAACTGTTAAATTCCCATGGATTGATGAGGATTTGAAAAATTGTATGTTTGAGAGGGATTAGGCAAAAGGAATAGCAAATAAGTCTGGCTGCACAGCCCATTGGCAAAGGTGCTGTAAATTGAGAAAGCATGTGACTTAACTAAACAAAAAGAAGAAACTACACTATGAAACAAAGATGAATGAATATAAAGTGATAATACGTTGGAACACGTTAAATGACATTTTGGCCAAAAAGGCAAACAGAGCTTCATCATTCATTGAATCAGATGGCTCATTCATCACAAAACTCATGCCAACTACTTTCATGATGTTTTCATTGGCAAGATTAGCAAACTTAGGCATGAGATGCCAAGAACAAATTCTGAACATGCGTAACTGACTTAATTATGAAAGACAAGCGTTATAATTTTGAATTCCGTAAAGTGAATATATTGTTGTCTGTCAACAATGACAAGCCATCTGGGTCTGACAACTTGGATGGAAAATGACTGAGGATGATAGCAAACTATATTGCCACTCTCTTCAATCTAGGCCTACAGAAAAGTGTGTGCCCTCAGGCCTGGAGAGAAGTAAAAGTCATTCCTCTACTCAAGAATAGCAAAGCACCCTTTACTGTCTGAAACAGCCGACCAATCAGCTTGTTACCAACCCTTAGTAAACCTTTGTAGAAAAACATTATTTGACCAGATGCAATGCTATTTCACAGTAAACGGATGAACAACATACTTTCAGCATGCTTATAGGGAAGGGCATTCAACATGCACAACACTTAAACAAATAACTGATGATTGAAGAACACAGAGGGCGGTCTTTAATGGAAGCCTCTCCAACATAATCCAGGTAGTGTCAGGCATTCCCCAGGGCAGCTGTCTAGACCCCTTACTTTTTTCAATCTTTACTAATGACCTGCCACTGGCCTGTGTGTCTATGTATGCTAATGACTCAACACTATACACATCAGTTACCACAGCAAGTGAAATCACTGCAACACTTAACAAAGATCTGCAGTCAGTTTCAGAATGGGTGGCAAGAAATAAGCTGGTCCTAAATATTTAAAAAAGTTAAAAGATTGTATTTGGGACAAATCATTCACTAAACCCTAAACCCCAACTAAATATTTTATAGAATAATGTGGAAATTGATCAAGTTGAGGAGACTAAACTGCTTAGTCATAAAAATATTGATACAACGGTAGCTAAGATGGGAAGAGGTCTGTCAATAACATAGCACTGCTCTGCTTTCTTGACTTTGCTATCAACAAAACAAGTCACACAGACCCTATTCTGGTCTCACTTGGACTGATGCCCAGTCATATCATGAAGTGCCACAAAGAGGGACATTACAGCAAATTACAGCTGGCTCAGAACAGAGCAGCACGGCTGGCCTGTAAATGTACACCAAGAGGTAACATCAATAAAATACATGTACATTTCTCCTGGCTCAAAGTAGAAGAGAGATTGACTGCGTCACTATTTGCGTTTGTGAGAGGTATTGACGTGTTTAAAGCACCGAGTTGTCTGTTTAAACGACTAGCACACAGCTCAGACACCCATGCAAACCCCACAAGACATGCCACCAGAGGACTATTCACAGTCCCCAAGTGCATATCAAACTATGGGAAGCACACAGTACTATATAGAGCAGGGTTGGGCAATTCCAATCCTCAGGGGCTTGATTGGTGTCACAGTTTTGCCCCAGCCCCAGCTAACACACCTGACTCCAATAATCACCTAATCATGATCTTCAGTTTAGAATGTAATGTGGTTAATCAGCTGTGTTTGCTGGGGATGGAGAAAAAGTGTGACACCAATCAGGACCCAGAGGACTGGAGCTGCCCACCCCTAACATAGAGCCATGACTACGTTGAACATTACTCCACATCAAGTAACTCATGCAAACAGTAAAATCAGATTTGAAATGAAACAGATAAAACTCCACACACACACACACACACACACACACACACACACACACACACACACACACACACACACACACACACACATGTTAACACATGGCATCTACACACAAGTACATTGCATTATTGTTATATTGCTGTGTTATGGATTTTGTATTGTAGATACTGTATGGTGTGGTAGAGTAGTGTGTTATAATGTGTTGTATTGTAGATATGTAGTGGTAGAGTAGTGTGTAATAATGTGTTGTATTGTAGATATGTAGTGGTGTTATAATGTGTTGTATTGTAGATATGTAGTGGTAGAGTAGTGTGTAATAATGTGTTGTATTGTAGATATGTAGTGGTGTAATAATGTGTTGTATTGTAGATATGTTGTGGTAGAGTAGTGTGTTATAATGTGTTGTATTGTAGATATGTAGTGGTAGAGTAATGTGTAATAATGTGTTGTATTGTAGATATGTAGTGGTGTAATAATGTGTTGTATTGTAGATATGTAGTGGTAGAGTAGTGTGTTATAATGTGTTGTATTGTAGATATGTACTGGTAGAGTAGTGTGTTATAATGTGTTGTATTGTAGATATGTAGTGGTAGAGTAGTGTGTAATAATGTGTTGTATTGTAGATATGTAGTGGTGTAATAATGTGTTGTATTGTAGATATGTAGTGGTAGAGTAGTGTGTAATAATGTGATGTATTGTAGAGATGCTGTGGTAGAGTAGTGTGTTATAATGTGTTGTATTGTAGATATGAAGTGGTGTAATAATGTGTTGTATTGTAGATATGTAGTGGTAGAGTAGTGTGTAATAATGTGTTGTATTGTAGATACTGTATGGTGTGGTAGAGTAATGTGTAATAATGTGTTGTATTGTAGATATGTAGTGGTGTAATAATGTGTTGTATTGTAGATATGTAGTGGTAGAGTAGTGTGTTATAATGTGTTGTATTGTAGATATGTACTGGTAGAGTAGTGTGTTATAATGTGTTGTATTGTAGATATGTACTGGTAGAGTAGTGTGTTATAATGTGTTGTATTGTAGATATGTAGTGGTGTTATAATGTGTTGTATTGTAGATATGTTGTGGTAGAGTAGTGTGTTATAATGTGTTGTATTGTAGATATGTAGTGGTGTAATAATGTGTTGTATTGTAGATATGTTGTGGTAGAGTAGTGTGTAATAATGTGTTGTATTGTAGATATGTAGTGGTGTAATAATGTGTTGTATTGTAGATATGTAGTGGTAGAGTAGTGTGTTATAATGTGTTGTATTGTAGATATGTAGTGTGTAATAATGCGTTGTATTGTAGATATGAAGTGGTGTAATAATGTGTTGTATTGTAGATATGTAGTGGTAGAGTAGTGTGTAATAATGTGTTGTATTGTAGATATGTAGTGGTAGAGTAGTGTGTTATAATGTGTTGTATTGTAGATATGTAGTGGTGTTATAATGTGTTGTATTGTAGATATGTAGTGGTAGAGTAGTGTGTAATAATGTGTTGTATTGTAGATATGTAGTGGTGTAATAATGTGTTGTATTGTAGATATGTAGTGGTAGAGTAGTGTGTAATAATGTGTTGTATTGTAGATATGTACTGGTAGAGTAGTGTGTAATAATGTGTTGTATTGTAGATATGAAGTGGTGTAATAATGTGTTGTATTGTAGATATGTTGTGGTAGAGTAGTGTGTAGCCCTGGTCTTAGTATTTTGTGTTTTCTTTAATATTTTGGTCAGGCCAGGGTGTGACATGGGTTATTTATGTGGTGTGTTTTGTCTTGGGGTTTTTGTAGGTCATGGGATTGTGGTATAGTAGAGTTGTCTAGGTAAGTCTATGGTTGCCTAGAGTGGTTCTCACCATATTTAGGCAGCCATATTCTTTGAGTGTTTCGTGGGTGATTGTTCCTGTCTCTGTGTTTGTTTGCACCAGAATAGGCTGTTTAGGTTTTTCACGTTACGTTTATTGTTTTGTATTGTTCGTGTTTATCTTTTATTAAAGATGTATCGAAATAACCACGCTGCATTTTTGTCCTCCTCTCATTCACCGGAAGAAAACCTTAACAGTATTGTAGATATGTTGTGGTAGAGTAGTGTGTAATAATGTGTTGTTTTGTAGATATGTAGTGGTGTTATAATGTGTTGTATTGTAGATATGTTGTGGTAGAGTAGTGTGTAATAATGTGTTGTATTGTAGATATGTAGTGGTGTAATAATGTGTTGTATTGTAGATATGTAGTGGTAGAGTAGTGTGTAATAATGTGTTGTATTGTAGATATGTAGTGGTGTAATAATGTGTTGTATTGTAGATATGTAGTGGTAGAGTAGGGTGTAATAATGTGTTGTATTGTAGATATGTTGTGGTAGAGTAGGGTGTAATAATGTGTTGTATTGTAGATATGTAGTGGTAGAGTAGTGTGTAATAATGTGTTGTATTGTAGATATGTAGTGGTGTTATAATGTGTTGTATTGTAGATATGTAGTGGTGTTATAATGTGTTGTATTGTAGATATGTAGTGGTGTTATAATGTGTTGTATTGTAGATATGTAGTGGTAGAGTAGTTTGTAATGTGTTGTATTGTAGATATGTAGTGGTAGAGTAGTGTGTAATAATGTGTTGTATTGTAGATATGTAGTGGTAGAGTAATGTGTAATAATGTGTTGTATTGTAGATATGTTGTGGTGTAATAATGTGTTGTATTGTAGATATGAAGTGGTAGAGTAGTTGTGTAATAATGTGTTGTATTGTAGATATGTTGTGGTAGAGTAGTTGTGTAATAATGTGTTGTGTGATGTGTACTGTTGTGTACTGTTGTGTAATAAACCCCAGGAAGAGTAGCTGCTGCCTTGTCAGGAACTAATGGCGGTCCGTAATAAACCCCAGGAAGAGTAGCTGCTGCCTCGGCAGGAACTAATGGGGATCCATAATAAACCCCAGGAAGAGTAGCTGCTGCCTTGTCAGGAACTAATGGCGGTCCGTAATAAACCCCAGGAAGAGTAGCTGCTGCCTTGTCAGGAACTAATGGCGGTCTGTAATAAACCCCAGGAAGAGTAGCTGCTGCCTTGTCAGGAACTAATGGCGGTCCGTAATAAACCCCAGGAAGAGTAGCTGCTGCCTTGTCAGGAACTAATGGGGATCCATAATAAACCCCAGGAAGAGTAGCTGCTGCCTCGGCAGGAACTAATGGGGATCCATAATAAACCCCAGGAAGAGTAGCTGCTGCCTCGGCAGGAACTAATGGGGATTCATAATAAACCCCAGGAAGAGTAGCTGCTGCCTTGGCAGGAACTAATGGGGATCCATAATAAACCCCAGGAAGAGTAGCTGCTGCCTTGTCAGGAACTAATGGGGGTCCGTAATAAATACAAATACAAGGACTGACTTTGTCCCTCAATGTGTTTTATAGTTCATCATGGATTTTACCTGTATTGTTTCAATGGTCAATGTAGTTTCCCACGGTCCTTCTAGCACCATTTACTTGATGATCTGATAGGTCAGTGAAGAGTGTGAACAAATATCACACTGACCTGCACTCGGCCCCAAAATGTGAGCATAGCTCCAAATTGGTCAGTTTACTGTATGAATCACCAATCCGTATCATACACACCATATATTTCTAAATGAGGACTATTTGCTGGTCAGCAAACTGCATTTAGCATTGCTTCAGTGAGCAGTTTAAACAGTTACTTGCTGCAGGCAACAACCAGAGAGGAAATGCATGGCCAGAAGAAGATATACAGTATATATATATATATAGAAAAGCTGCGGGTGGTAATGTGATGGATTTATTTGGATTCCTGCACCATGTAGGTGGTTTGTTTCCTGTATTGTATCCATCCATTGACTCTGGCATACTTTCCGTTTCCTCTCAACGTCAACAGTGAAGAGGCGACTCCGGGATACTGGTCTTCTAGGCAGAGTTGCAAAGAAAAAGCCATATCCCAGACTGGCCAATAAAAATAAAATATTAAGATGAGCAAAAGAACACAGGACAGAGGAACTCTGCCCAGAAGGCCAGCATCCCGGAATCACTGTCTTCACTGTTGACGTTGTGACTGGTGTTTTGCGGGTACTATTTAATGAAGCTGCTAGTTTAGGACTTGTGTGGTGTCTGTTTCTCAAACTAGACACTCTAATGTACTTGTCCTCTTGCTCAGTTGTGCACTGAGGCCTCCCACTCCTCTTTCTATTCTGGTTAGAGCCAGTTTGCGCTGTTCTGTGAAGGGAGTAGTAGACAGCGTTGTATGAGATCTTCAGTTTCTTGGCAATTTCTCGCATGGAATAGCCTTCATTTCTCAGAACAAGAATAGACTTTCAGAAGTTTCAGAAGAAAGTTATTTGTTTCTGGCTATTTTGATACTGTAATCGAACCCACAAATGCTGATGCTCCAGATACTAGTCTAAAGTCTAACTAGTCTAAAGATGGCCAATTTTATTGCTTCTTTAATCAGAAAAACAGTTTTCAGCTGTGTTAACATAATTGCAAAAGGATTTTCTAATGATCAATTAGCCTTTTAAAATGATAAACTTTGATTAGCTAACACAACGTGCCATTGGAACACAGGAGTGATGGTTACTGATAATGGGCCTCTGTACGTCTATGTAGATATTCAGATATTTCCAGATACAATAGTCATTTACAATAAAACAAGGACATTTCTAAGTGACTCCAAACTTTTGAATGGTAGTGTATTTTGCTTCCATTGATTTCTATTGGTTCTATTGGTTCTTTGGATTTCTATTGGTTCTATTGATTTCTATTGGTTCAATTGGTTCTTTTGATTTCTATTGGTTCTATTGGTTCTTTTGATTTATATTGGTTCTATTGATTTCTATTGATTGTAGTTACATATACAGTATGAGACCTAAGAGACTTGCTTGATTCTTTCCTTAGTCACGTTGATCCCTCATCATTGTTCTTCCTCCCGCTTTCCTTCTTTCTCTCTCCTTCTCTCTTTGTACCCCCCCGGTCTCTCTCCTTCTCTCTCTCCTTCTCCCCCTCTCTCTCCATAGGGGCCATCTTTGATGAGTCTGCCAGGAAGGACGACGAGGTGTTCCGCATGGCCGTGGCGGACCTCAACCTCAACAACGAGATCCTGGAGACGGAGAAGATCACCATCTCCGTGGAGTTTGTGGATGGGAACAACCCTTTCCAGGCAGTCCAGGAAGGTAAGGCCTTAATCTGCCCTCACCCTCACTCTCACCCCTCCACTTGCACATCTCAACCTTAGCGAGGCCAGAGGAGTCTGGCAAATTCCATTATTTTCCCTCGCCTTCTCAGCATGGTTTTTCTTTCTGTGGAGATGCAGAGCCGTTGGCTTTGGGTATGCTTCAGCTTTGCACAGTACTGGAAGGAACCAACATTAATCCATCTTAAATGCCCTCTATTTTCAGCCCCAACCTTGATCAATGACACACTGAACTGAATATTTAACCAATAAGGCCAGAGGGGGTGTGGTATATGGCCAATATACCACAGCTACTGATTGTTGTTATGCACGACGCAACGCTGAGTGCCTGGACACAGCCCTTAGCCGTGGTATATTGGAAATATACCACACACCCCCTTATTGCTATTATAAACTGATTACCAATGTTATTAGAGCAGTACAAATATTTTTTGGGACCATACCACGTCTGTCAGCCAATCAGCATTGAGGGCTCGAACCACCCGGTTTACAACAGGTTTTATATGTGTCCCCCAGAATTACAAATCTTTTGTAATTTTAGTTGAAGATTTAAGCACCTGAAAAAGGAGTCTATTGAATTCCACTGTACTTTACCGGTTATATGTCAATCACCGTTGATATGCACTGTAGTATTCTGAATACTATCAGCTTTAATTAAAAGGGTCACCATTTTGGTTTATAACCTTCCAATATTTCTCAAAATATGTTTTAATAGTATTATTACCCAAAACGCTACTAACAATTAGTTAAGCTGATATCATCAATGGCATTTGTATTCGGCGATATCTGCTAAAACATGCAGAGGTGTGGCGATATCTGCTAAAACATGCAGAGGTGTGGAGATATCTGCTAAAACATGCAGAGGTGTGGAGATACCTGCTAAAACATGTAGAGGTGTGGAGATATCTGCTAAAACATGCAGAGGTGTGGAGATACCTGCTAAAACATGCAGAGGTGTGGAGATACCTGCTAAAACATGCAGCGATATGTGGCACAAAATATAAATTAACTCCTCTTTAGAATGATATCATGATTTCATTGACCGATCATTTCTCCATTAGTTCATTACCCAATAGTTTATTTACCCAATACATTACTGGGAGCTTATAGCTTGTATAAATTATGACTCTCTTTATTCCTACACCATAGCCTAGAGTTTACTCGCCGTTAGTCACAACCTCTACTAGCCAGCCCCATCTTTTTACTAAACAAATAATATTACATACAGAAAAACATGTGTTCAACTGAACTGACCTCAACCAACTAAAAGAGACATATTTCCCAGAGTTTAAAATAGATCCCTTCCTTTCTGACATAAAACCACTGACATAACAAGCTCCTAGCATCAGGTCATATTGTCGTCGGTAATAACTCAACTCTTTTAGATCCCTAGCCTGAGAAATATGAACTCAAGCATGAAGTCTAGTTGGAACATGTTTACCTAATGGACACTAGTTATTTGTGGAGGGTGCCAGATGTGCAGTGTATTGCCATCTAGGAGCCTAGTAGTTACTACTGGTGCTTTGGTTCAAGCCTCTCTGGGGCATCTGTACCTAAGATGCTCTATCGTCTTTGAAGTAGTGATATTACTGAATACATGACATGTGTTCTGGGGTCAGCTCCTTATCATAAACTCCTGGAAGGATCTTCTACGTCTTCCATTGTATCAAAACATCTGTTATTCTGTTGCTCTTCGTACAACATTAACAAAACACAATTTGCTTTTCTAATTAAAAAAAGGCTTCATAAACCACATTTCTTGTTGTGGCGTGAAGTGTTATGATGTGGATTGATATATTACTAGAAGGCACCTCTTCGAGCAGATGCACTGATGTGAAGATACCTTATTACAGGACTGCTTTTCATTTAGAATTGTAAATAATAAACTTTGCATTGGAAAATAACACACCTTGATTCATGTCAGTGTTGTATGCAATACATAGAGTACCTGGATACCTCCATGTAAACATAGGCATGTACACTACTTTGATGAATCTGATACTATTCACAAAAAGGTCTTAACACGGCTCTTAGCAGTGACTAATCGCTATGCTCAGCACTTGCCTTTTTCACACTGACAGAACTTGTTGCTAAACCCTGGCATAACATTACAAAGGAGTGTTTATTCCCAACCTGGGACTTAGCTTCTACCATCTGCCTGGGTTTACCCAGTGAGTCTCCACTACAATGCTCTCTGTGTGTCTGACATGTCCTGTTATAAGCTTGGTTTACACAGTGAGTCTCCACTACAATGCTCTCTGTGTGTCTGACATGTCCTGTTATAAGCTGGGTTTACACAGTGAGTCTCCACTACAATGCTCTCTGTGTGTCTGACATGTCCTGTTATAAGCTTGGTTTACACAGTGAGTCTCCACTACAATGCTCTCTGTGTGTCTGACATGTCCTGTTATAAGCTGGGTTTACACAGTGAGTCTCCACTACAATGCTCTCTGTGCATCTGACATGTCCTGTTATAAGCTTGGTTTACACAGTGAGTCTCCACTACAAGGCTCGCTGTGCGTCTGACATGTCCTGTTATAAGCTGGGTTTACACAGTGAGTCTCCACTACAATGCTCTCTGTGCGTCTGACATGTCCTGTTATAAGCTTGGCAGTGGAGCTGAGCAATTATTCTGAATGAGATGGAAGAAAGGGAGCCCTGTTGCTTTGCTGTCATCTCAAACTGCAAAGACGGAACAAAGTCAACGAGAGGGGCCAAGATGTCATCACTGAGCATCTTTTCATCTCACACAAATGAACAAGCATGCATACATACACACACACACACACACACACACACACACACACACACACACACACACACACACACACACACACACACACACACACACACCACACGCACTACACACACAGCACAAACACACCACACACATACAATGGTAGAGTTGAGTTGTAGGGCCCTATAAAATCTGTGATGCGGAGAACACGGACGGAATCATGGAAACCAGACTTTAAAATGGAATTCAACCATATTCAAAAATGTATTGAACTTAGGGAATCAACTGGGGCGGCAGGTAGCCTAGTGGTTAGTGTTGGACTTCTGTAAGATCAAATCCCAGAGCTGACAAGGTAAAAATATGTTGTCCTGCACCTGAACAAGGCAGTTAACACAAAGCGAGGTCCATACAGAAATGGTTTGTTGAGATCGGTGTGGAAGAACTTGACTGGCCTGCAAAGAGCCCTGAGCTCAACCCCATCATACACCTTTAGGATGAATTTGAACGCTGACAGCGAGCCGGGCCTAATCGCCAAACATCAGTGCCCGACCTCACAAATGCTCTTGTGGCTGAATGGAAGCAAGTTCCAACCACTTCCAACATCTAGTGGAAAGCGTTCCTGAAGAGTGGAGGCTGTTCTAGTAGCAAGAGGGACCAACTCCATGTTAATGCTTAAGATTTTGGAATGAGATGTTTAACGAGCAGGTGTCCGCATACCTTTGGTCATGTAGTGTATGTGATATTTCTGTTCATTGACTACTGCTCAGTGTTCAACCCCATTGGTCCCCTCCAAGCTTGTCACACTTCCCTCTGCAACTGGATCCTGGACAACCTGACGGGCCGACCCCAGATGGTGAAGGTAGACATCACCTCTGCCACACTGACCCTCAACACGGTGGCCCCACAGGGGTGTGTGCTTAGTCCCCTCCTGTACGCCCTGTTCACCCATGACTGCATGGCCACATACGATTCCAATACCGTCATCTAGTTTGCTGACTACATGACGGTGGTAGGCCTGATCACTGGCGACGATGAGACAGCCTACAGGGAGGAGATCAGTGACTTGGCAGTATGGGGCCAGAACAACAACGTCCTGACGACAGTAAGATCAAGGAGCTGATCGTGGACTATAGGACACGCGGGGGGGGGGGGGGATCTTGGGTGTCTGGGATGATGGAGTTGATGTACTAAGAACTTAAAATGGTTCACACACACACGCAAAAGTTTGGCATGGGCCCTCAAATCCTCAAAAGGATCTACAGCGGTACCATTGAGAGCATATTGACTGACTGCATCACTGCTTGGTATGGCAAAAGCACTGCGCTCTATCGCATGGACCTACAGTGGGTGGTACGGACAGCCCAGTACATCACTGGGGCCGAGCTCCCTGCCATCCAGGACCTCTATGTCAGGCGGTGTGAAAGGAAGGCCCTGAAAATCATTAAACCACCCAAGCCATGGACTGTTCTATTCTATCTGCTTCCGCACCGTAAGCGGTACCGGTGCATTAAGTCTGACACCAAAAGGCTCCTGAACAGCTTCTATCTCCCATGCCATAAGACTGCTAAATAGCTAAGTAAATAGTCAACAAAATGGCTATACGGACTATCTGAGTTGACCTTTGTATTTTGTTCTTTTTTTTGCACTCTCTATGCTCACTGACAGGGCCCTACACACACTGACACTCCAACACACACATTACACACACTGATACTCCAACACACACATTACACACACTGATACTCCAACACACACATTACACACACTGACACTCCAACACACACATTACACACACTGATACTCCAACACACACACACGCACACACACACACACACACACACACACACACACACACACACACACACACACACACACACACACAATATGCACATACATTTATACTGACTCTACACACACCCACTCACGTACAATAATCATATACGCTGCTTCCACTCTGTTTATCATATATCCTGAAGCCTAGTCACCTTACCACTACATATCTACCTCTATCGATCCAGTATACTGAACATTGTAAATATGGTTGTGGAATTGACCAGGTATAAAGTATTCTTATCTACTGCATAGTGTTCTTCTCATTTCTTTGTTTTATATCTTGTGTGTTTTTCGTGTACCTTGTTATTTTTAATATTACATTGTTATTGATTACTACGTAGTTTTTTACATTTCTTTATTTCACCTTTATTTAACCAGGGAAGCTAGTTCAGAACAGGCTCTCATTTACAACTGCGACTTGGCCAAGACAAAGCAAAGCAGTGAGACACAAACAACAACACAGAGTTACACATGGAGTATACAAAGGCAAAGTCAATAACACAAAAGGAAAGTCTATATACAGTGTGTGCAAATTAAGTAAGATTAGGGAGGTAAGGCAATAAATAGGCCAGAGTGACGAAATAATTAGAATTTAGCAATTAAACACTGGAGTGATAGATGTGCAGAAGAGGAATGTGCAAGTAGAGATACTGGGGTGCAAAGGAGCAAAAAAATAATAGTAACAATATGGGGATGAGGTAGTTGGGTGGGCTATTTACAGATGGGCTGTGTACAGGTGCAATGGTCTGTAAGCTGCTCTGACAGTTGATGTTTAAAGTTAGTGAGGGAGATGTAAGTTTCAGCTTCAGCAATTTTTGCAATTCGTTCCAGTCACTGGCAGCAGAGAACTGGAAGGAAAGGCGGCCAAATGGGGAATTGGCTTTGGGGGTGACCAGTGAAATATACCTGCCGGAGCGTGTGCTACGGTTAGGTGCCTCTATGGTGACCAGTGAGCTGAGATAAGGCGGGGCTTTACCTAGCAAAGACTAAAAGATGACCTGGAGCCAGTGGGTTTGGCTACGAATATGAAGCAAGGACCATCCAATGAGAGTATAGAGGTCGCGGTGGTGGGTAGTAAATGGGGCTTTGGTGACAAAACAGATGGAACTATGATAAACTGCATCCAAGTTGTTGAGTAGGGTATTGGAGGTTATTTTGTAAATGACATCTCCGAAGTCAAGGATCGGTAGGATAGTCAGTTTTACAACAGTATGTTTGGCAGCATGAGTGAAGGATGCTTTGTTGCGAAATAGGAAGCCGATTCTACTTTTAATTTTGGATTGGAGATGCTTAATGTGAGTCTGGAAGGAGAGTTTACAGTCTAATCAGACACCTAGGTATTTGTAGTTGTCCACAGATAAGTCAGAACCGTCCAGAGTAGTGATGCTAGACGGGCGGGAAGGTGCGGGCAGTGATCGGTTGAAGAGCATGCATTTGGTTTTACTTGCATTTAAGAGCAGTTGGAGGCCACAGAAGGAGTGTTGTATGGGATTGAAGCTCGTTTGAAGGTTTGTTAGCACAGTGTCCAAGGAGGGGCCAGAAGTATATAGAATGGTGTCGTCTGCGTAGAGGTGGATCAGAGAATCACCAGCAGCAAGCGCGAAATCATTGATGTATGGGGTTAGAGCTGGCAAGAAATGCGTTCCACTGTAGAAAACACATAGAACATGAAGGCCACACATCGCTGTCCACATTAAGACCAGGCACCACACATCACTGTCCACATTAAGACCAGACACTACACATCGCTGTCCACATTAAGACCAGGCACCACACATCGCTGTCCACATTAAGACCAGGCACCACACATCACTGTCCACATTAAGACCAGACACTACACATCACTGTCCACATTAAGACCAGGCACTACACATCACTGTCCACATTAAGACCAGACACTACACTTCACTGTCCACATTAAGACCAGGCACTACACATCACTGTCCACATTAAGACCAGGCACTACACATCACTGTCCACATTAAGACCAGGCTCTACACAACACTGTCCACATTAAGACCAGGCACTACACATCACTGTCCACATTAAGACCAGACACTACACATCACTGTCCACATTAAGACCAGACACTACACATCACTGTCCACATTAAGACCAGGCACCACACATCACTGTCCAGATTAAAACCAGACACTACACATCACTGTCCACATTAAGACCAGACACTACACATCAGTGTCCACATTAAGACCAGGCTCTACACAACACTGTCCACATTAAGACCAGGCACTACACATCACTGTCCACATTAAGACCAGGCACCACACATCACTGTCCACATTAAGACCAGGCACTACACATCACTGTCCACATTAAGACCAGGCTCTACACAACACTGTCCACATTAAGACCAGGCACTACACATCACTGTCCACATTAAGACCAGACACTACACATCACTGTCCACATTAAGACCAGGCACTACACATCACTGTCCACATTAAGACCAGGCACCACACATCACTGTCCACATTAAGACCAGACACTACACATCACTGTCCACATTAAGACCAGGCACCACACATCACTGTCCACATTAAGACCAGGCACTACACATCACTGTCCACATTAAGACCAGGCTCTACACAACACTGTCCACATTAAGACCAGGCACTACACATCACTGTCCACATTAAGACCAGACACTACACATCACTGTCCACATTAAGACCAGACACTACACATCATTGTCCACATTAAGACCAGGCACCACACATCACTGTCCACATTAAGACCAGACACTACACATCATTGTCCACATTAAGACCAGACACCACACATCAGTGTCCAGATTAAAACCAGACACTACACATCAGTGTCCAGATTAAAACCAGACACTACACATCAGTGTCCAGATTAAAACCAGACACTACACATCAGTGTCCAGATTAAAACCAGACACTACACATCAGTGTCCAGATTAAAACCAGACACTACACATCAGTGTCCAGATTAAAACCAGACACTACACATCAGTGTCCACATTAAGACCAGACACCACACATCACTGTCCACATTAAGACCAGACACCACACATCACTGTCCACATTAAGACCAGACACTACACATCACTGTCCACATTAAGACCAGACACTACACATCACTGTCCACATTAAGACCAGACATCACACATCACTGTCCACATTAAGGACACACATGCAACGAGGAATGAGGGAGGAATGGGTCGTCTTTAGTCCAACTATCTATTCACATCTAGATTGCAGGGATGATTTGCCAGGATCGTTCACAGGGATTGGCGGGCGAGAGGAGATCAAGGCGACGTTCTCAGTATCAACATCAGTCCTCGCTAAACCATCACAAATGTGACTACTCCCATCAAAATCTGTGCTGCTGAAGCCCGAGCCAGATGCTCGTGGAGATGGATTCTTGCTCACCCGTCTGCATGTAGTTCCACTTCAGCCTGGAGGGGTTCTCTGGGATATTGTGCATCTGGTGCTCAAATTCTATGGAGAGCAGGATATGTGCTACAGTAACTGTTCTCACAACCTGTTCTCATCGCTTTGCAGGCAAAACGTTGTTAAATGCGAATGTTATGCTGCCGTCACTTACGTTTAGACACAACACTCTATCTCATCATCTTGCCGTAACCAGATTAATTAGTGAACAGGTACACGTGCTGCATTCGCGGATCATATTGATTAAAGCAGTAAGTGGGACTGTAATTGGATAACAGCACATGTGGGTGGGTGGAGTGGGTGGGGTGGGGGGGGGGGGGGGCTCGCAGAGTGTGACTGTGAGTTCTTGTCTTGTCGTCTTCCCTCTCAGATGTAGTGATATGTAGTCATTCCTACTCCGTGTTTCCACAGTGACACACCAAGTTGACACGGACCTGTGTCTTGGCAAGGCAACTTTGCACGGTCTTCTTGGGAGTGACTTTTGAGGGAAAGAAGGGTGTCAATGTCTGACTGACAGTTAAAATGATGTACATTAAGGACATGCTGCTCTGTAGCGCTGTTTCTTGAAAGTACCACGAATATCAAAATGACTGCGATGCAAAAGTGAAAATGAGGTGAGACAGACATATAAATTAAAGAAAGTGAGATGAATATCTTTAGGTTTGAGTTTGTTGCTATAGTAGCGAACAGCCAGGATGGAGGGGATTGTGATTGGATAACAATAGGACAGGAAGCAGCATTGTTCTCTACAGATCTCTGCAGTCTCGCTCTCTAGCCTCTCTGTGGGGTTCCTTACCACATTCTTAGAAAACAAACTGAGATTTGTACCATAGCAGGCATATTTAAAACCATGAATATTTTACTGCTAAATGATGCCTCTCTGAGTTATAAAAGATGCAGATTTCGAGTGGGTTATGATTGTGTTTTTGTTTGTTTTTGTGGCTGGGAGGAAATAAGTCACAGGATCAAAATTTGATCTGGAACATGTCATTGATTGACTTCCAGGTTAAGACAACAGACGTCTGCTCTAAACAGCCCATTTGTATAATTGATGAGGGATCTGGGGTATACCCAACAGGATAATGCGATCTGATGAGGTGAGGCAACATCGGGATTCACACACATTTTATTTAGTAATTGTATTGTTATGTGACACCCTCAAAGGAATCTACAGTAGAGTTTCGGCTTACTAAGCAATGTAATGCAAAATACCATTTCCCCCATTCCTGCATCCCCCATCCTCCCCCCTCCCTGGCTGTTCTTCGATCAGCCCACATTGCCTCCAGCCTAAAGCCCTCCAGCTAAACGCCAGCATTCAGCCTGGATTGCCACAGTCCAATTATCCGGACTCTAATCAATGGGGGGCGTTTCCAGTGGTGAGGCTGACATTTGTAATAAAGCAGTGATATGATGGCATTCTGCAGCTGACAGCTGGGTGAAACACTTCTGCTGGGGCCCGATGACTCCTCAGAGGAACTTGGCCCTCGGAATGGTGCGTCTGGCAACCCCTCAACGTGCAACTGGGCACCGGACAGGTTTTCCCAGAAACGATGGACAAAAGCTCCTTTAGTTATGAATGTCTGTGAGACAGCAGGTCGCGGTAGGCTGCAACTCTATTGAGCGCTGTGGTTTCCTGCTCACGCCGTGCGTGTCACGGCTCCTACCGTGCAGATCTTACCCATTATACCACAAAGACATTGTAAGTTCCCGGCAAAGCTGCAGAGCCCGATTATGATGACATAATCATACGAACAATCAGAATCATCAATGCTGAGATATAACAGCATATACATTGAAGTGAAAAACAGTAGGCGGATGTTGTTTGTTCTCCTATTATCCCTCCATGTCCAGGATCGATGTGTCTTGCCAGCCACGTTAGTGATTCAAGCTACACAGGCTGCTGTTCTGACACTGTGATCCTCTGCCAAGCAGCAGATGGAACGCTGACCACTGCAGCATCCCACCTCTCATTCATTAAAGAATTCAACCGCAAACAATCCACCCATCTGGCTCTTTTGTTGGGAGAGGCTTAACAAAATGGCCAATAAATTAATAAGCTGCAGGGAAACCATGTAATTGTGGCAGGCAACAAAAAAAAAACACTTTAATACGTGTGTTTTATAGTATAGTCAAATTTGATGCAAGGACTGGCCAAAGAAGCTCCCCTGGTTTAATGTTTTGGTCCATTAGAATCTCCCCTAACAAGTCCATTAGAATCTCTCCTAACAGGTACATTAGAATCTCCCCTAACAAGTCCATTAGAATCTCCCCTAACAAGTCCATTAGAATCTCCCCTAACAAGTCCATTAGAATATCCCCTAACAGGTACATTAGAATCTCCCCTAACAAGTCCATTAGAATCTCCCCTAACAATCCATTAGAATCTCCCCTAACAAGTCTATTAGAATCTCCCCTAACAAGTCCATTAGAATATTCCCCAACATACCCATTAGAATCTCCCCTAACAGGCCCATTAGAATCTCCCCTAACAAGTCCATTAGAATCTCCCCTAACAAGTCCATTAGAATCTCCCCTAACAAGTCCATTAGAATCTCCCCTAAAAAGTCCATTAGAATCTCCCCTAACAGGCTATTAGAATATTCCCCAACAGACCCATTAGAATCTCCCCTAACAGGTACATTAGAATCACCCGTAACAGGCCCATTAGAATCTCCCCTAACAAGTCCATTAGAATCTCCCCTAACAGGCCCATTAGAATCTCCCGTAACAGGCCCATTAGAATATCCCCTAACAGGCCCATTAGAATCTCCCCTAACAAGTCCATTAGAATCTCCCCTAACAGGCCCATTAGAATCTCCCGTAACAGGCCCATTCGAATCTCCCCTAACAGGCCCATTAGAATCTCCTACAACAAGTCCATTCGAATCTCCTGTAGCAGGTCCATTAGAATCTCCCCAAACAAGTCCATTAGAATCTCCCCTAACAGGCCCATTAGAATCTCCCCGAACAGGCTTTTTAGAATCTCCCATAACAGGTCTGTATACAGCTCTGTAACCATTCAGGATGTCAAAATGAAAATACTTTAGAAGACAGCATTTTCTAAACTCTATTTATAGCGTGAACATCAATAAATAATTTGATCATCAAACTATTTATGTTTTCTCACTTCCCTGTCTTCCTGTGAGAGAGTGTGAGAGAGAGAGTGTGTGTGTGTGTGTGTGTGTGTGTGTGTGTGTGTAGGTCCATATGTGTGTGTGCGTGCCTATGTTAGTGTGTGCGTGTGTGTGCAAGTCTGTGTGTGTGAGTGTGTGAGTGTGCAGTCCTCTCTACTTCCCTTGTGGTAATTGTCCCAAGCGCAGACACAGCTTTCAGTCCTCTGAAAGGAAAAGGTCCAATCGCCTGGAGGGCTAGAGCTTGGGCTCTTGTTCTGTGGAATGTGCCTTCCCACAATGCACAGCCAGAGGAGAAATAATGACTTTCATTTATTTCACAGATTTCCTCTTTAACCTCAATCTTGGTCTTTCAGAATCACCCTAATGCATCCTGTCACCATAATGACACTATTCTGTCCTGATCTTCCTGAGCCGCTGTGATCGGTAGAATAAGCTGCTCCCTACCATCCAGCCAGCCCTTTTCTTTAGAGGGGGAACCTGATTGTGCTAAGCAGTGCTGGGCCTCCACCTCCTCCGTACAGATGCAGAATAAAAATCAGCCTACTGCTACTACTATCATATTGATTTGAATCATTTTCTGGATTGTAATGATTTCGTGCCCTACTCTTTACGAAAAGCGCCCTCACTGATGCTCCCACAGAGAGATTGGTTTGCCTCAATGGTAGCGCCTGGGTGGGATCACTTCTCTCTCTCCAGACAGTGAGTTTGTTAGGAGCTCAGCTGGCCCACACAGACAGGCATTACTGGAGGTATGAAAACCCCTCTTCCCCAGGGCACCTGGCTGGGGAGGATGCTACCTCCAAGCCCTATGTTGGCTGTCTTGCTGGCCCAGAGCCCTATCACTCCTCTGGGCATCGTTCCTTCACAGTGAGCCTCTCCCCTCCAGGATCCTAGATATAGAGGCCAGGCTAATGATTCCTCCATTGATCAATCCAGTCTGCACCGACCGCAGAAGTCAGGAGTGAGAAGTTCGACAACGATCCACGCCAAACATTCTTCTTCTTTCTATTGGTCATCCTGTAGAAAATATTCCAGGAGAGGTAGTGTAGTGGTGGATTTTCATGGCCAGAGCACACAGTTACCAATAGGTTGGAGAGCTGGGCCCTATTCACTCATGCTATCTGTAGAAGTGATTGTTAGGCCTCTTTGGTTTTATGAATGCCCACCCTTCTACTTCGTTCTCTGATTGGAGGATACAAGTCTCCCCACTTCCTTCCCTCGTTTTCTCTCCTCCATGCTCCCCCTTTTCCAGATCTCTCATCCCCTTTGTGCTATCTAACTGCAGATCATCTATCACCAAGGCACCAAGGCAGTCTGCAACGGCCTGTCAGTCAGCGGCATGAGTTACCGCGGTGATCTCACTGACACGGCAACTGTAAATGACACCTGAAAACAGTAGATGATGAAAAGAAGAATCTCTGTAAGTTAGCTCTCGTTATCCGACATCCAACGCTCATCTCTCCTCTGTTCCTCTGGGCCTTGGGAGGGTCAGCGGGTGAACGGGAGAGAGGTGTGATGCGCTTTAATGAAAAACTTCAAGTACCAAGTAGTAGCAGTTAACCTCGCTTGCCCTTCATATGGCATGAGGCTTTCTGAG